>NW_015642151.1:5484-18759 GCF_001515625.1 Sinocyclocheilus rhinocerous | reverse complement strand
GTGTTTGTATTTATATATATATATATATATATATATATATATATAATAAATATACACAGTGCACACTCATATTGTGTAAACAAAAGCTTTTATTTTGGATGCGATTAATCGTTTGACAGCACTAGTCATTATTCAACTTTTAGGGTTGAAAAGGGCACTATAGTTCAAATGCTATGGAAGCCTATTTCCGCTGCTGAAAAAACATAAATAAATAAATCAATAAATAATTGCAACTTTTAATTCTGACTTTCTCAAAATTGTGAGAAATAAACTTGCAATTGCGAGTTATAAAGTCAGAACTGCGAAATACAAACTCACAGTTGTTAAAGTCAGAATTGCAGTATATAAGCTCGCAATTCTGACTTTTTTCTCATCATTTCAAGTTTATATCTCACAATTCTGACTTTTTTTCTTGCAATTCTGACTTCTTTTCTCAGAATTTTGAGATAAAAACGAGTTTATATCTCAAAATTCTGATAAAAGTACATGCAATTGCATGTTGTAAAGTCAAAATTTCAAGATATAGAGGCACAAATCTGAGATTATATCTGGCATTTCTGACCTTATTTGTCAGAATTGCGAGTTTATATCTGGCAATTCTGACTTTGTTACTAGCAATTGTGATTTTATATCATGCAATTCTGAATTGCAAGAAAAAAAATTTGAATTGCTGGGAAAAAAGTCTGAACGCATGTGCTATATTCCAGGTCTATTACAGACCAAATTTTGCATTTTTCATCACTGGTAAGCTTCCCTACCAGTGAGCTGTTAACCATTGGGCCCTGACTTTGAATAAAGCATAAAAGTCACATGTTCCACTTTTATAATTTTTTTTTTTTTGAGGTGTGGGGGATTCTTTTGTATCTTTTTTGAAGCTTGACAGCTTCAGTTGCTGTTCATTGTAACTGCATGGAAAAGAGCATGGAAAAGTCTTCATATATTCTCTTTTTGTGCGCGTGTGTGTTTGGCAAAGGGGAAAAAATGCATGCAAGTTTGGAATGATGAGGGTGGTTATTTATTGGTATAGGTAAAATAATATAGATACTGTAGAGAACGTAAGAGTCTAGAAAGTTAAATTAACACATGGATCTGCAGACTATGTATCTGTTTTCATTGAACTGCTTGGATGTAGACCTGGGCCTGCAAAATGTTCACCTCAACGTCATTTCTAAAGTCAGACTCCAAAGGAGCCAAAGGAATACGTGCTTATTATCTAAACATGAGAGTACTGCTTGAATATGCCAGGCAGCCCTCCATACAGCTGGAGCCACTTGCTATTGTTTTATGTCATTTACATTCCCTGTTGCCACAGTCCATCATAGCAAGAGTTTAGAAAATGACCATAATCAAAAGTTGACATTCCATTAAGCATGAAATCCAGAGCTATCTGTTCAGAGGTTTAATGAAATGGAAGTTCAGCTTTTGTGTTGCTGAGGGTATAGCTATACATATTCAAAATTGAATGGCATCTTGGCAGATAGAATTTCTATTGTTATAAAAGTAGTAACTGTCTGCCTAAAACGTCATCATTGCTTCAGTGTTTGCATAATTACGAATGCATGATATTCTACTTAGAAATTTGATGAGGCATGTGAGATCATTTAAACTTTTTCACTTTTTTATCCACTGCTGAATCAAAAATATGTCCCTGTGGTAAATTTAGAGCATTAATTCTCAGGTATATCAGGGGTGAGAACAGCTGTTGGCAAGGTGTAGGTGAATGCAAGACTTCTTTCCCAAACAAACAACAAAAAATGTACAGGAGCACAGTGAGGTCTCTCCCAGTACTGAAGGACTTCAAGTGAGCCTTGACAAGTCTGGCCAAAGAGCCAAAGGACTGGGTGGATTTATTTAAAAAACGTTAAATCATCTCAGCAAGGTCAGAAACTGGGTTGTCTACCATTGATATATGAGAAAAATGAACAAAAATGTGGCACTAGACTGTGCTGTTTTTCCCCCCCTATTTTGTCCACAATGTCTGAATTTAGCTGCTGTGAAACAGACTTGTCATGATTAGTTTACATTTACATTACATTTAGTCATTTAGCAGACGCTTTTATCCAAAGCGACCTAGAAATGAGGACAATGGAAGCAATCAAAATCAACAAAAGAGCAATGGGTAACACTTTAGAATAATGGTCCGTTGTTAACAATATAACAAGTCTCAGTTAGCTTAATGCAGTACATGTAGCAAGGTTTTTATTTTTATTATATAATAAATAAAAGGAAAACCGATAGAAAAGAAAAAGAATAGAGCAAGCTAGTGTTAGAGGCCTTTTTTTTTGCTTTTGTTAATTGTATAATAAATGAAAAGAAACAAATAGATTGAATACAAAAAGATTGGAAAAGCTAGTGTTTAAATTTTTTTTTTTTTAAAGAAAACAAGCAGTAAATTAATAGAGTGGGGGGTTTTTTAAGAATACAGAGTGCTAGAGGGTCAAAAAATATGCAAGAGATGTGTTTTTAGCAGGTTCTTAAAGATGGCTAAGGACTCAGCTGCTCGGATTGAGTTGGGCAGGTCATTCCACCAGGAGGGAACATTTAATTTAAAAGTCTGTGAAAGTGATTTTGTGCCTCTTTGGGATGGCACAATAAAGCGACGTTCACTTGCAGAATGCAAGCTTCTAGAGTGCACATAAGTCTGAAGTAATGAATTTAGGTAAAGGGGTGCAGAGCCAGTGGTGGTTTTGTAGGCAAACATTAATGCCTTGAATTTTATGCGCGCAGCTATTGGTAGCCAGTGCAAATTGATAAAAGGTGTGACGTGCATTCTTTTTGGCTCATTAAAAATTAATCTTGCTGCCGAGTTCTGGATTAGTTATGTTAGATTCCGACAAGTAGAATTTGAGTCAGTGACATGACATTCACTTCTTCCTATATATTAATGTTTATATATTTTATATTTTTTTGTCTTTTATTTATTCAAATACATTCAAGTGTAATTCACACAAATACATTTGTAATTTGATGATTGTGTTCTTAATTTCTTTTTTTTTTTATTGCATGGTAATACAGCTACCCATAAAGAATGAATCCTTATAAAAGACAGAAATTCCTGAAAATAAAACGTTAAATAGTTTTGCATATTTTTTTACTTTGGTCCAACAAATCATATGGTGCAACTAACATTCAGGAACATAAAAGATAAAATTATATCATTGAGAGGACACATGCAGACTGTCATGGTTGCACTACTGAGTAGAGTACGGAGCAAGGAACGGAGAGAGACGAGGAGTACATCAATCCAGAGAAGTTTAATTTCAATAAGGAAACAAGGGAAAACTCACAAAGCACAGGTAGACTTGAACAATACCAGACGTGGAACTAAAAGCAAGGAACACAATTTAAACACATGACAAGACGAGGGGATGATGAGACACACCTGGGATCAATGGAAATAAACGGGGAACACCTGGAATTAAATCAACATAATCAGGACAGGAACAGGAAACTAACCAAATATGGGCATAAACACTGGGACACAGGGAGCACATGGGGAACAAAACACAACACAAGCCTGACACAGACATTGTGTCAGGGTGAGTAGTCTCTTAAAATATCAGATAATTTTACCTTTTTTAGCAAGGTTAGTTTAAGCTGTAAAATGTCATGTAATGGGACTCCCCACAAAAAAGAAAACAGAAACTTTTTTTTTTCAGAACTACAAAAAAAAGCAACAAAGAGGGATATTTATATATATTCTTGTAAGAATTGTCCTGTTCTTTTTCATGAACACATTAACATGTCGTTTGTTCTTTTGCATACGAGACAAACAAAATGTCCACAAAAGTTTAAGCCCACCAAAGCAGTCTGCTCATCCCTAATGAGCAGGTTGTTGTTCAAATTACTAGTTTCACTTCTAATGTGTGTCATTCTCATAAGTTTTTGTTGGCCATGGGTGTAGAACATTAACGTCTAATTTGACTAACTCTATGATCGCTGCTTGCCTAGGTATGCCATATAGAACTATAACTTAAAAGGCATCCCGGAATGAAAATATACTGTATCTTCCTTAATGTGTTTGTTCAACTGACCACAGACACAGTTTGCAAATATTTCGAAGACCATCAACCCACAGGTTTGTTTGCAAGATGAGCACTGGTGGATGATGACAGTGAGGGCAGGCAGAAAGCCCACGTGAGGTCAAACAAGATGATTTAATATTTTCATATTCAACCTTAATGCGATTTTGTTCTTTCCTCTCACTCTGTAAAACTAATTTGCTGTGAAAAGCAATCCTGTGCCAAACGTGAACTGAGATGGCCAAAAACCTTTCATGCATTATCAAAATGGCAGGAATTTCACTCCAGAATCACATTCCACATCAAGGAGGCCAGTTGCAGCCAGTGTAGTGATAACATACTTACTTTGATTTTGAGAGATGCACCCGCAGCGACTGTACCATCTGTTTGTGGCTGGCAGACACAGGCTTTTAGTCTCTCATGAATGGGCACCAGACAGATTCTTCATTTTCACTACAGTAGTATGGCTTTTTCTTTCTGGGGGTGCTTGGGCCAGAGCAGAGACTGGATCTGTGTTTTGGAAAGGGTGCGAGTGGCGGGAGCCACAGCCTGAAATCAATACAGCATTACCCCATCATCCTTATACTTAAATCCCAGTGATGGAAACAGCAGATGCCTGCCGGAATAATGGGCCACTTCATGGCCTAGACAGTCCATGAAGACTTTAAATACCGTACATGTCCGCCTACAAACAAGGACTGAATCTGTTCATGTACCAGCTAACCAGCCAAGTCTGCAGTCTTTTATATTGGGCGCAAGATAAAGAGAAAATGTTTGGACAGGGATCATGAGTGTGACTGAAGTGTGATGAAAATGTATATTGGTACTGGTGATTTAGATAAGCTTGTATTTATATTGAATGAATTATTCAGCGAATGTTGACTGCTGCTTTATTGCTTTGTCAGTGTTGATTAATGAGTGATAAACTGCTGGTGTGTGTGTGTGTGTTTTGTACAGGGCCTAGCGGGGTTGGTGTGACCGAGTTAAAGAGAAGACTTCTACTCTCTGACCCAGAACACTTCAGTGTATCTGTGCCATGTGAGTTCATATAACATTTGTGCAATACATCATCCTAATAGTACACCTCTTTAGAGTTGCTTAAAGTTCAGTTCACATCCTGTTACCTCGAAACTGTTACCATCCAAACTGAATTACAATAGGGACATCATGAGAGGGATCAGACAGACCATTCATAGCTAAATTAATGGGAATAATATGGTGGGAATAAAAACAAAATAATGGCTATAGACCTTATCCGCCAGAGAAACAAGTATGCAGCCATCTTTAGAATTTTGCCTTTGAACTTTCATTTTAGTAGCAGCTCTGTATATGTCTATGACATCGCTGTTGAAGAGAAATTAGCTGGTGAAGTAGATTTAGTTATTGTAGAGTTAACGAAAGTTAGCATGAGCATTGTAATGTTTGAAGCGGATGTCAAAACAATTGTCAATAGATCGGGAAGATTTTAAAATGAGCGGTTCATTCATAAATCTATCAGATTTTACCTTCATGCTGTGGAAATACAAATCGGAAAATGAAAATGGGTGGAGCTACATAAGGTCTAAGAAAACCTGTCTGCTTTTTGATCAGACAAGCATCACCTGTTTGGGGACATTGGATAGCCACTGTTTAAGGTTTTCATGAAATGTCTGTAATATACTTTGGTTAAAATTCCCCAGTGGTTGTGTAAAACAACACCCTTTTTACCTTGTCAAAAACAGCTCTGTTCACAGCGACCCGTTTTGGTACATGTCTCTTTAAACGATAATGAGCTACTGCTCACTCCTGAATTGCTGCCTTTTAGACTCCATATTTGGCTCTGAAGTGGTTTTATTCAAATATAGCTGTCTATGTAGAAACCGGCTGCAAATTGAAACAGCTCACTGGATGACACATTTTAGAATCATACAGCCCATAACGAACTGGCTGCGTGTTTTCTTTTCAGCTTTTCTGAGCTGGTCCAATCAAGCAAACTGACTAACAAGAATCAAGAACAACCATATTTCTTAAAAGTAAAACTATTGCCTTGACTCCACACTCTTGTAAATGTTCATGAATAATCTGTAGGCAGACCATCAAATCTTTCCACATTGAGGCCTAAAGCTGTGTTGGACTGCCAGAGTGGAGAAGAGAACAGAACCAGCTTTTCACTGCCACTCTGAGTGTCCACGAGTGATGTGGACAGGGGGCGATAGAGTGATGAAAGAACAGGATAATTACAGCCACTAACAGCTAGACAGACGATGCAGTGATGGAGTGAGCGGTGTGACTTTTTCTCTTTATTCTGGAAAAAGGCCATGTTTCTGCTTTAGGTTGGCGTTTGTCTTGCCTGTTTCTCCCCTTTGGAAGCTCAAACTAACAGCTTTCCATATTTCTGACTGTGTTCCAAGCTTCCGAACTGTAGCGAAACAGGGTTAGGGTCTAAATCTGTCTGACATATACAGTTATTTGATTTATGACATTTAAGTAGTGAGTTAAAATCGATCAGTAAGATGGTGGCCGTGATTTAGCATCAGCATGTAGCCTTATGAGCGCCACAACTAATGATAACCACAACTAATAAACAGCTGTGATCACACTGTTTCCAGTTCAGTGGAATAAAGTGTTTGTAACAGACTCCTGCTGCCTTTAAATGTCCATATAAAGCTTGCACTTCAAAGCTAACACACACTGAAATGGGCTTGTATCTGCTGTTTAATGACTGGTAACAGTGTTTTGTTGATGGGTTTAGATCAGTTTTTGCAATATAGCCATATCACTTAGTATGCATGCATGCTCCATGAACAGAAGGTTTTTCGTATGATTTGAAAGGTTAGATGAAGAGGACACACTCACTCACACACACACACAAATCACATTGGCACGACATCTTGCCCCCACCCCCACTGGCAGTAAAAGTTTATAGTTTATTTTGGAATATACAGAGAACGTGTGGACAATTAGAGTTAGGGTGTGTGGCGAGCTCCTCAGGCCTTGTTAAGCTCACCTCTGAGCATACTTTCTGTGTGACTCAGTCTAGTTAAATAAGGGTCGTACTACCTAACCCTTGCTCAGTTTTGGACACATGTTACCAGAGACAGCTCTGCTTCCACTTGTATCAAATGTGCACTTGTATTTATTGTAGTGTACATTGATAATAATACATAGGACCCTGGGGCTACAGCAAACCCAAGGGTCCCCTTCATAGAAGAGGACACACTCACTCACACACACACACTTACACAAATCACATTGGCACGACATCTTGCCCCCACCCCCACTGGCAGTAAAAGTTTATAGTTTATTTTGGAATATGCAGAGAACGTGTGGACAATTAGAGTTAGGGTGTGTGGCGAGCTCCTCAGGCCTTGTTAAGCTCACCTCTGAGCATACTTTCTGTGTGACTCAGTCTAGTTAAATAAGGGTCGTACTACCTAACCCTTGCTCAGTTTTGGACACATGTTACCAGAGACAGCTCTGCTTCCACTTGTATCAAATGTGCACTTGTATTTATTGTAGTGTACATTGATAAGAATACATAGGACCCTGGGGCTACAGCAAACCCAAGGGTCCCCTTCATAGTAGCCTAGCCTTTTATTGAATTGATATTTTACTTTAATTAGAGTTTATTAGAACAATTAAATTATCTTTTGTAGTTGCCCTAATTAAAAGCTATTAAAAGGCACTGTAATTCTTAAATTCAGAGTTAACTGTAGTATTAGTAAGATCATCATTTTCTATTTGGGGTCTCAGAGAATTATAATTAAATTATTTTTCTGGGATCACATGAAAAAAAAATGGGAAAAAAAACATTGTTACTATACAATGTAATACCAGTCATATTTGTTTATGTTATGGTAAACAGATAAATCAATAATAATATCTGACAAGTAGCTTTTAAGGTCAAAGGAACCTAATAAAAGTTTTTGTAAAAACAAATCACATTAATTTCACAATTACTATTATTTTTACAGGTCTCTGGGATCTGTAAGTCAACCTCAATAGAATTTGATTTTGATTATTTTTTTCTTTAATTTCAACAGATACCACTCGGCAGCGGAAAAGGCATGAGAGAGAAGGGGTGGAGTACCACTTTGTCTCCAAACACACTTTTGAAAAAGAAATCCTCAACCACAAGTAAGCTAAACACCCCTAAATGGTACTCAGCCCATGTTGTAGCTTATTCTAGAGGCTAGTTTTGGGTTGTGTTGCTTTACATTGCTAAACCTATTTTGTTTAGGGAGCAATTATGGAAGTTTACAGTCATGGATAAAAGTTTGTTAATACATATTTAAAATAAAAAAATGCATATTTTAAAATCAAACAACACATTTAATAATCTACAACTTCATGATAAACTTCTTTTTATCTAAAAATGATTCAAAATCATGACTTTAAATAGTGGATTTGTAAGAAGCCGACTACTTTATTCCTTCCTTTAAAGATGCTCATGGAATTTAAATCACACATTTAATCCTTGTTAATGCTGAAAACGCAGATCACATCCATTGACAGGAAATACTCTCTTTCTCCAATTTTCACTCAAAAGCGAGAGGAAATCTCAAAAGCATGTGTCCGTGAACAGTGTCACATTATATTAAACTAGGGGGATATTTTAAGAGCCCTCTGTGGTTTGAAATGACTTTTTGTCTTGTTAGTTGGACATAGGGAAAGAAGTCAAAGCAAGTGAGACAGGAATGACAGAGAGCAGACAGCCCAACTTTCCAGAGAGACGCACTAGAGAGAGGAAAAGCGGACTGCTTTTTGCATCACTCCACCGAATTACCATCATCTTTGATTACCGTACAAAAGCCTTGAAGCCAAAGACTAAAGATTACTAAAGTTACTACCAGAACTAAGCAGTAGGACCCTATCTCTACTTCACTAAAACAACATCAACTAGGCAAATGATTTCAAAATTATAAAAGGATTCTAGTTTGAAATCACTAAACAGTAGATCTACTTCTGCATGTTGTATTTTAGCACAAAACCCTATAGCCCAAAACCCAGGTTAAAGGCCCCTTCACACCAAGCACGATAACTATAAAGATAACGATAACGATATAGTTCTAAAAATCATTCTCAATATTAAATAATAGCATAGTTCACACCACAACTATAACGATAACGATACAGAGGAACGATATCGTTGTGATCACTTTCAAAACGATTTTTTTCCAGCTGATGAACGATAAAACACTGACAGCCAATCAGAATCCATCCTGTTGTAACGAGCTCAAGAATTTAAAGCGGCAGATGCATGTACGCTTAGAATAAATAGACGATATCGTTTGCTGGTGTGGACGCTAATATCGTTATCTTTATAGTTATCGTTCTTGGTGTGAACGGGACTTAACTCCATATTAGATGCATATTTAAATAAACTCAGCATAAACATGCCTTCTTTTATGTAAATTAAGAGTGGTTGCTAGGGTGTTGCTATGCAGTTGCTAATGTGTTCTGAGTGATTTGAAGAAACCTTGAGTTGTTCTGGTTATGCAAATTCTCTATGGTATGGTTGTTTTGATGATAGAGTGGTTGTCAGGGTGTTGCTATGTGGTTGCTAAAGTGTTCTGAGTGATTCCAAGCAATCTTAAGATGTTCCAGCAATGCCAGGAATCATCAGGAATAAAGTAGTTTCATTATACATTATTCACAAAACTACTGTATGTGCTTGTTGCAATTAAGATTACACTATTACCGCCCATGAAAAGCAGGTGGTAAATTAAATTGTATTATAATGATAGTATGCTAGATTGTAGTAGTATGTTATGTCCTCTACAAACAAGCACTCTAGTCTGCAAAATGGGGAATTTGTATTGTCACTAGATTCAGGAGTTAACCAGTTAGCAGCATGTACAATAAATGTACAAAACACATACTTAGTATTAATTCTCCTCTCCATTTAGGATAAGTGGTGCACTTGACTTTTGATAAATAAAGCTCAAATTGATTTGCTGTCTTATTTTATATGCAAATGTCACACTTATGGAATGCATTGCATTTTCATGCTGGATTGTTCTTTAAAGGCCATTCCTCAAATGTTTGATCAAACATGTGGCTGTCATTTGTGTAAGATACATAAAACATACTAGGTCAAACAATCTGTAAGGATTATCTGCTGAAATGTTACAGTTTACTCTAAATGACTATGTTCCTGTGAGAAGATCCAAAGCATTTTATATAGCATTATTTTCTTTACAACTTAACCACAGTGTGTCAGCCATATGACAGTTTGGGACATTCCATGAAGCTGCTCTTTCTCTACAAACATATTCAGCGGTAGCCAAGTGTTTATCGCACATATACAATATATTCAAACAGCACATATACTGTACATGGAGCAGCAACTGGATGAATATTTTATCATGCCAATGATGTTTAACAGCAAACTTAAATACAACACCTAGAGATTTATGTGTGAATGCTCCAAATTGTAATTTATTTACAAATGATTTATGGCTATCTTGTTATTTATCAGAATTTTTCATAACTTATTAAAAATCAGACTTGTAAAGGGTTTAAGTTGTCAGGGATTTAAATGGTAAAAATCACTATATTCCCCATATTTCATGCTTTCTCAAATGTTTCATCTAGATTTTTGGAGTACGGTGAATATAAAGGGAACTACTATGGTATGAGTCTGGATTCAGTGCGCAGGGTTGTAGCGGAGAGCAAGGTGTGCCTACTGGATGTGAAGCCACACGTGAGTAAAAGATCATTCATGAATTCTTTCATTCATTCATGAGCGCCAAGAAGCACTGGATCAGGTATCCATGCACGAGATTCTTCAACAACAACTCCCACTTTCAGGACATATTGTTTAGTGGATTTTATTTCATATTATTAAAGAACCACACATTCAGTATATGATACAAATACCACAATTTGTGCCTCTCTCCAGAAGCATGAGCAAAAGAGGAAAGAGAGAAACAGGGATAAACACAGTGAGCGAGAGCCAGGGAGACCTATATTACATGTCATATTTGTTGACTTTGGAACAAGACTCAAGGGCAGGAATTATGTCATTCTGGACGGGGAGATTTTGTCAGCTCCACTCCAGTTGGTACATTTCCTGTGGTCTGATTATTTTTTCATCAGCTTGTAACATTTATAGACACATTCTCACTGTATTAACGAACATACTATGGCCACACATTTGAATTTATGCATGGCTGATGCTGCAGGCCTTGTGTAGAATTTTGGAAATGGTCTAGTGTTCATGTCATAGAAAATGGTTTGAAATTAAATAGTTACAATATGGACACATTCATACTAGACTGAACAGATTATTTTGGAAAAAAGATGGTTCCCATATGTTGCCATTTTGCTCACTGTATGGCATTCTTTCACAATTTTTTCTCCATTGTCTAACAGGTCATAACAGCCTTATACACCTCTGAGTTGAAACCCTATGTCATATTTGTGAAGCCTCCGTCAATAGAGAGCTTGAGACTGAGCCGAAGAAAAGCAAAAGTTCTGTCAAGTCAGAATGAGCAAACACCTACAAAAATATTTACGGTAAGAGATATAATGATTGTAGTTTCCTGCCAAATCTGTTTGTTTGTGCATTATGGTTGTTATCTGATTGGCTGGTGTTGATACTCATTAAAACGTTTTACATCTAAGAAATTATTATACTGATACTTGCATATACTTTTGACTTTTTTTTTTAAATTTATGTTAAAAAGTGTGTATCAAATATGACACTTCAGGATTTTGAGGCTTTTTTCTGCTCTGTTTTGGCCTCGCCTTTATCATAATATATGAGCTATAAAATCATGATGTGTCAAATATAATATGGATTTATTGATTGACTGTCTAAAGATCCAATAAACGTTTCAAATTAAATTTTTCTTAAGTCAGGCTTTACAGGGTGAAAATATGCATTTGAAACAATTTACTTAATGTGTAAAACGTGTTGTTACATACTTACATTTTAAGTGCATGTAATTTGTGTGAATGTGTAATGTAGTCACATTGGACCAAACCCTAAGCCTAAACCTAACCCTTCTCTTAACCTTACCTCAATAGCAGCAACTGTGTATTTTATTTATTTATTTTAAATTTTGCATAACACAAAAAAAGCACACAAGAAGAGCAGTGTATCAAAAGCGTATTTTGTAAGTACATAGTGGTTAAAAATACTTTATATAATGTGCGACCAAAAAATATATATATATTGGAGAATCCCACATTTTTAATTCACGACCTTCCTGATGTTACACCTTTTCAGTACATAGGTGGAAAAGGCCTGACCTGACCTGTCATCTCGACCCAACTCTCAGCTTCTTTGGCATTTGGTGCACCTTTAATGCACAAAGGGTCCCTTTTAAAAATCGCTCCAGGGTGGGCTGCAGGTGTGCCCCATGAGCACACACAGGTTCATCTTCTTACACTTCCAAATGTCTGAGGGTTGTTTAGGCTTGGGGTAGAAGGTTTTCTGGTAACCCCACTGAGACACATCTGTGTCATGCTGTGAGCTTGAGCACCTAAGTCAACCCTGGGGTCTTATAAAAGACTTAGGTCATCTCTTGCACACCTGGATGTTGTTTTACAAACTACCAAGTTCTTGGGTGCAAATGTGTTGCTCATCTTTCCATATTAACCCAGGAGCACTGACCTTAACAAGACACACTTGGACATCTCTTGTTTTCATGATTTAGTGGACTGACTCATCTTTACGGTCTTCTTTACTTTTCTTTCTCCAATCCAAGCCAGTTCAGTCTGATGTATAATGTCACATCATTTTTTATAATTCATAAACCGCAAAGTGAAATACCTTTTGAGGTAAGGCAAGACATTTATAGGCAAGATGTATTATTTCGGACCATCTGTAGCTTTGGGTAAAATGTCTGTTCACTGTTAAAAAATAGTGGACAATATCATAACGGAGAAAGAACATTTGACTGTTGACCTGAATAAATGTAATATGAACTCTTAAAGGGGTTATCATATGCCCATTTTCCACAAGTTGATATGATTCTTTAGGGTCTTAATGAAAAGTCTATAACATACTTTGGTTAAAATTTCTCAATGATAGTGTAAAAAGCACCCTTTTTACCCTGTCAAAATCAGCTCTGTTTTCGGCAAGCTGTTTTAGTCCATGTTGCTTTAAATGCTAATGAGCTCTGCTCACCCCGACCCTTTCTTCCGTGGGGTGATGCACAGTTCTCTGAGAGACTGTAAACTTTAGCCGCTGTAAACATTCATCGTCAAACTTGCTAATTAGCACATTATTAGGAAAGGCGATTTGCAAAATTCATTAAAAAAA
>NW_015642151.1:1572-1992 GCF_001515625.1 Sinocyclocheilus rhinocerous | reverse complement strand
TAAGATTTTTTATTTATATAGCGCCTTTCCAAAACCCAAGGTCACTTTACAAGTCAGGAAGTTAAGGAACAGAAACAGATAAACATCAAAAGGGGATCTTATCCGCGTCCTTAATCTCTGTCAGCGCCAGCCACAAATGGCGCTCGAGCACCACAAGGCTGGGCATCGATCTCCCGATCGCCTGGGCGGTAGTCTTGGTGGCACGCAGAGCCAGGTCAGTTGCGCTCCTCAGATACCTGAGGGTAGCGGGGTCCAGGCCAGACTCGGAGGATGCGAGGATTTTGGCCTGGAAGACCTGGAGGACCGCCATTGAATGAAGCGCCGAAGTCGCCTGTCCAGCTGAGGAGTAGGCGCGTCCAGCGAGAGCTGAAGTGGTCCTACACAGCTTAGACGGGTGAGTGGCCTTCGCTCTCCAGCCAA
>NW_015642151.1:0-937 GCF_001515625.1 Sinocyclocheilus rhinocerous | reverse complement strand
TTTTTCCTCACAGGTCCCTGGGAGGAAGAAAACGGGAGGGCGCGGGGGGCGGAGTCGCTCTCTGAAAAGAAAGCGATCCGTGAGCGGAGAGAGGCGAGACTAAAGCTCTCGCAATGAGAGCAATTAGCTCCCGTGAGCGCAGCTTCAGCATGGGATTTCCCCAAGCAGGAAACACACTCCGTGTGGCCGTCATTGGCGTGCAGGGGGGACCCGCACGAACCGCAATAACAGCGCGGCATTTGCAACAAGGCTTTGGCGGGCTTCGTCGCCATAGGCTTGTGCAGCTCCGCTGCCAAGCCATTGGTTAGTTTTTTAAGCCCTGCACGAACCAATGGCCGTGCAGTTTCACTGCGTGAATGAAATAGGCTTCAGTTCAGGAGAAAAAAGGCTTTTTCCCATATGCGTCTAGCAAGACGCAGTACGAGTGAAGTATCGAAAGGGAACTGCCATTCAATCCCACCAAAATACAGATAGTGATTAACTTAAAGGCATCATAGAGGATTGTGAAGATATTTCACTGGAGCTTGGTCTTCAATACACTATTTTATGTTCTATTTTGTTTTATTTCTTTAAGCATTTATTTATGTTCAATGTCCATTGTCATTCATTAATGTATTCTGCTATTAAGTGTTGTTAGAACACTTTTTGCTACAATTTTACATCATTAAAAAAAATAAAAGTACCTAATTGACACGTTGTTGTTGTTGATTTTATGTAAAACCCTAATAGACACTTCAAGATATTATAAGACCAGGCAGATAGAGGGGTAAAAAACAATATTAATAAATCATGTATGCAAATAATACTAATATTAATTAGATTAACACTAATATTAATGAAAAACTATCATTAAAAAGGTTATTTATAAGACCAATAAGGTCCTATATAGCATTTTTTAAAGCATGGTTCTATATGGAACCCTATAAAAAAGGTTCTA
>NW_015642150.1:524-694 GCF_001515625.1 Sinocyclocheilus rhinocerous | reverse complement strand
AAAACCTGCAAAAACCTTTCTGTCGAGTGATGTAAATAAATGTTATAATATTATTTATTGTGCATGCATATTATATTTAAAGTTGCTTAAGCGAAATCAAGGAGACTGGTTTATGCATTCTTTGTAGACATGTAGAACATATCCGCGTTTGTGCATCAATGTCTGTAGGC
>NW_015642150.1:0-378 GCF_001515625.1 Sinocyclocheilus rhinocerous | reverse complement strand
AGTCGTATCTGACATAAAGGATCCGCGAATGAAACTGTGACCACAAACACCATTAACTTAAGTTAATTATATGGCAATAATCAGCAATGTGCTTTATTTTAATAACTTTATTTTTTGAATGTTTCAACATGCGTTGACACAAATTACTTATTTAAATTTTTCATTGATACAACATGGCATTGAGTTGTTAGAAAATATATATGTATTTTTATTAATGCCAAAGGTACCAAAGATAAAAGTACAGAGAATATCAACATTACGTACAAAGAGGTGACATTACATGCAAAGCACCATTTGTAGATGTATGTAACAATAAATAAATAATATAAAACGAAAGCTTTAACAAAATAAATTAAAAAGATTAAAGGGGTCATATGA
>NW_015642149.1:0-1752 GCF_001515625.1 Sinocyclocheilus rhinocerous | reverse complement strand
GCAAAGACTAAAGTCTAAAATCCAAAGAGATATTCTTTATAAAAGCTAAGGGTCAACCACACCTACCTAAAACAGCTCGTTCTAATGCGCCCCCACCTGTCTACGTCACGATGTGGGAAGATTTGCATAACGCCTCCCAAATGTTCAAGCAAAGAATGAAGGCATAACTTTTATTCTCGCTGTAGTATTGTTGCTGCCGCCATGTCATGAAGGTGCTGTGTGTTTCGTTGTGAAAGCAAAACTACTTTGTTTGGCCTACCAAAAGAAGACTATATCCGCTTCGTCATGCCTAGAGCTGATCCGTGCTGGTCGCTGAAGAAATACATAAACTTCGCGCCGTGGATCGCCAGATCGGCTTTCACCGTGGATGAAGTGGAGTCCAGCCTGGGGTTGTCACATGTGGTTGCCGCAAGCCCACCGGCCGCTCTTTCGTCAAATCCGCCGGCCGTTTCTCACTCAAGGCCGCTGTGTTTCGTTGCGAAATCGAAAATACTTTGTTTGGCCTTCCAAAAGAGGACACGACTAGAAATCAGTGGTTAAGTTGTATTTACAACACTGTTCCAGAACAGTTCAACCCAAATATTCATTTGTGTGCAGCACATTTTATGGAGGACTGTTTCCTTATTATTATTAATGTTTTTTGAGCAGCAAATCAGAATATCAGAAGGATTTCTAAAGGATCGTGTGACTGGAGTAACGATGCAAAAAAAAAATTAGCTTTAAAATCACTATAAATTACTATAAATCACTATAAATTAAAAATAGAAAAGTTATTTGAAAAAGTAAAAATATTTCAAAATGTTTCTGTTTTGCTGTACTTTGGATCAAATAAATGCAGGCTTGGTGAACAGAAGAGACTTCTTTAAAAAATCATTAAAAATCTTACTGTTCAAAAACTTTTGACTGGTAGTGTATAGTCAACTTTAATTTTTCTCTCATTTCTAGCTTTTAATTGGCTTAGAAATCAGATAACTGCTGGACAATAACCAATAATAATGATTTGTTTATATACTACAAACACTTTTTATCACATAGTAAGGCAGAATAGTTTCAATACTGTAATAAATGCTATGTCAGTTAGCACTGCATTGTTCATATACTTTATTTATTACCTGGAGATGACTTGACAAACACAAATAAACCATATTGTCGCAGTCGTATGTTTAAAGTCTTCATGTTTCCAAACGTTTCTGTTTTCCTGAAAACAACTGTTTTCATACAGCGATAGCTGGAGGCTTTTGTCCATATTAGGAATTTCCTCATATGACTTTCTGCGCGAGAGCGCCCTCCGGCTTCGAGTATGAATGAAACATACACTGCTCGGAATGTTTAGAATCCGTGTATCATTCGATCATTCGTTTTTTGATTTAATATTGAACGTAGAAAAATGAGAAAACGGCTCCTTTTTCGTGTTTTCGTTTTTTGTTTTCCAAAAAACGAAAAACGAGAATTCAGCTTAAATTTTCGTTTTTCGTTCATGGGTGGAAAAATGAATAAACAGCTTGAATATTCGATTTCTACACGTGGGCGGGAATTAAACGCCCCTTTCTGCTGATCAGTCAGCCGAAGATCAAACCGTGCCGTCATCAGTTCTTCTGCAGTATCACGCAGCAAAATAATAGTCCTCCACTGCTGCAGTTGTATGGATTCTTAACGCATTTATTGCAACTACATTTAATATTTTTTTCATCAAACAAACAGTCAAACGAATAGCTCGACACAACTCGTACCGGGGCAGAGTCTAGACAGGGC
>NW_015642148.1:0-1663 GCF_001515625.1 Sinocyclocheilus rhinocerous | reverse complement strand
ATGCTTTATTGGCTATGACTAGACAGCGAATGTGAGATTAAAGTCATAATATTTTAAGAATGACGGCGTTTTGGTGCCACGTAAAAAAAAATAAAAAAATCTAAGATAATATTTTGAGAAAAATAAAAAAATTATGAGAATAAAGTTGTAGCAACATGCAAATAAAGTCTAAATATTTTGAGAGTAAAGGCAAAATTACAAGAATTAAGTCGTAGTAATTAGAGATTAAAGTTATAATATTTTGAGGGTATTGTGCATGCAAATGGCCCAGATTGGAAGCACCAGGGGAAATTCCTGTGGCCTGGCAACTGATTTGAACGCTGGATTATTAGCATGTGTCATATACTCGCAGCAGGGACAGTATGCTTGGAAATTTCACGCCTTCAATTGCATTTACTATTTGTAGTGTGCCTGCACCCCAATAATAGCAATAAGCTTGGTGCTTTTCACAAAAAAAAAACAACAACATATAATGTAATGAAACGAATGTCTCATTATAATCGAAAAGATGATTGCTTCAGATGCAGATTTGGCGAATACAGTGATCTGTCACGCCACATTAAAGAGCGTGAAAAACACACTGTAAAAAATGGTATGAGCTAGGCTATCTACTTAAAAAATTATGGTAACAATATTACACATAATATTTAGTAGTTTTTAAGGCTTGCTTTTTTAATGGAATCTACCTAAATAAATCATGTAAAATCTCCTAAATTATTTAATCTATGACACAACAAATTAAATATTATTAGTGTAAGTTGATTCTCAAAAGTCAGTGATTGTTTTTTAGCTATAAACTGACAGAATTTGCAAGTTGATTAAAAAATAAAAGATTGCAAATAAAAAGTCTTATTAAAACTTTTTTAATTACAATTAAAACTTTTTTATTAAATTGATTGAGTGATAAATACAAAAAATACTCTATAATCTATCGCAACACTGTTGCACTAACTATTTGTTGAAATCACGAATGTGCCTTATTGTAGTAATTAAAATATCGATATTTGGTGCCAGATATCGATTCTCGTATCGCGTGGAGAAGGACAAGGATATATCGATATATTGTCCCACCCCTAATATATATATATATATATATATATGTATGTAAGGAATAATTCACTCTGGGCCGTTGAATTATTAATAAATAATAAATAATGCACACCCGAGGTGGTAATGCGGCCACGATGTGAAGCGGAGTTACACCATTACAGCTCGGGTGTGCATTATTTTCTAATAATTCAACGGCCCAGAGTCAATTATTTCACTTACACTACGGTTACCACACCTCAAGACATCGATCAGATTGCATATTTCAAGGCATTTGTCTGTTTTTTCTACTTCGAACACTATTGTGAGTAGGATTAATTTCTTCCACATCTCATCCAAAGCCTCTGTTGCTAATTCCAAAACGTAATTTTAGCTCTAGTAACGGAGGCTTGAGCCATTGATAGCAGACTAATGCAGTTCATAATTAAAATAATAAGTTATCAGCGCGAGAGAGAGAGATTACCTCTGTAAGTCTGTGTTTCTCTCAAAAGGTTTTGGCAGCAATGTCTCTAGTTATATTCAGGGGCGGAGCCATGGGGGGCGTGGCCACCACTGACGGAAGCTTGGCCAACCCACTCAAAACTGCAGTTTTTGTCCCTTTTTTTCTTGACAAGAA
>NW_015642147.1:0-13625 GCF_001515625.1 Sinocyclocheilus rhinocerous | reverse complement strand
GAGAGAAATACTCTGATGCTGTGACTTTAAACGTCATGTGTGAGTCTATTATGCTGATTTTTGGTTTCGATCATTTCAGTTCATACTCAAAATGTTTACACATTTTAACAGGCCTTGTCAATAAATAATTTGATTTTTTTTTTTTTTTCAGATCCTCCCAGGAGTGTCGCCTGGTGCTGATAGGAACGTGATTGTGATCGCAGCAACATCTGGAGGATTATTCATCATCATTATCATCATCATCACCATCATTATAATATGTATAATGTAAAAAAACAAAACAAGATTATATAAACATAATTTACTTACAAACTAATGAATAAAATATATTTGACTATTAATTATATATGAAACAATGAAAAACTTGTGTTTCCTTTTTTGACAGGAAAAGGATAAAGAGAAGATCTACAATACACGAGTATGAGGTGAGATGCTCAAAGAACCACAACATAAAATCAATAAAAGAATAAAATTAGTTTTTCTTATAGCTATATATATATATATTCTCCCTCTTTTCCTGTAGAATGATGATCCCAGTATAAGCACATATATGGCTCTAGACCTCAAGTCCAGATCTACTGGCGTATACGACACACTCACAGTAAGTGAAATATCAAAAATACATGTGCAAAAGAGTTTTTGCTGTCAAAAGCGAGTTCATTTTTCAAATAATCAATGTATTTGTCACGTAGTCTGTCCATCCCACACCTGCTGTTCACCAGCCGGGATCTTCTGAATATGAGAATCAGTCTGTAAGTGTGAGATCCACAGGTCTTTTATACCGGTATTGTGCCTGTCATGTGCTGTGTTATTTTGTACACTCTTCATATTACAGTCCTGCAAAGATGACAGAAAAAAAAATTGCAATTGTTGTCCTGTGGAAAAACATATGAGCAGCTGCGTTTTAGATCAAACATATGTGACCCTGGACCACAAAACCAGTCATAAGGGTCAATTGAGGGGTCTGAGATCGTTTGGAGTGTTCACATATGGGCCAAAAATCACGCGAACCGTGCTCAGACCCCTGAAAAGGACCAAGTGTGAAAACACCCTAAGGGTGAGTCCTCTTTAAAATAACCGAACCCAGACCCCTTTAAGTGGACCAAGAGGTGGACCAAGTGAAAAAGGATCCAGTTCTCTTTGTGTTCACACTATCGCAGTTCCTGAAAGAGGACTCGGATTCCTTTGTTGTTCCACTTTAGCAGTAATGGGGTCTCAGACCTCTTTGTGTTCATACTGTTTCTTTTTGGGACCCAGTCTTCTTCCAGTGCTGTGCATTATGGGTACAGCAACAATATGCAAGATTGCTGACCCTAAGCATGTGCTCATTTTCCTGCACAACATGTTTTTATTACAAAAGAGAAATAGAGAACATAATAAAAAAATCAAAGAAATCAAGTCACAACACAGTCAACAAATGCAAAAGATAAATATAAAAATAAGGCGAAAACAACTCTTTCAGAAGCAACACTGTTTATCTCTGGGACTTTAACTTATGATGCACTCTTCCGTCATGCTGACAACTGAGCTGTCTCCCAGAAAGGTTAGTTTTCTCACTCATATTTCATTGTTTGATATCATACTTTTGAGCTAAATAGCGTACTATTTTGTGATTTTACCATTACATCACAGTTTCATATAACCATTCCTGTTAAATATTTTTAAAGATCCTGTTGGACCAGAAATCGATCATGCCTTTGGTGGGAGAGCACAGAGTCTTGGTCTGACTCTGACTGGCACAGAAATTTCAGGATGAGTAGAGAGACATTCCTGTTTATACGTCATGAACTAAGACCTCATCTCCAACGAACTACAACACGCTACAGAAAACCTTTATCAGTGGAGAATCGAGTCGCAGTGGCTTTGTGGAGACTATCTACTAACACAGAATACCGGACCATCTCGCACCTGTTTGGGATAGGAATTTCTACTGTATGCATAATTACAAGAGAAGTTGTGCATGCAATTGTGCAAGTTCTGATGCCAAAGTTTATTAAAGTGCCACAAGGAAATGTTTTGAGAGATATTGTTTATGGTTTCAGTGACAAATGGGGTTTCTCCCAGTGTGTCGGAGCCATTGATGGCACCCATGTGCCCATAATAGCACCTCGCAAAACAAAGGCTGATTTCTACAATCGCAAGGGTTATTATTCAGTACTGTTGCAGGCTGTTGTGGACCATAAGCTGCAGTTTTGGGATATTAATGTTGGTTGGCCTGGAAAAGCGCATGATGCACGTGTTTTTGCAAATTCTAGCCTTTTTAGAAAAGGACAGTCTGGGAGGCTTTTTCCAGCATGGACTGATGATTTTCAAGGTGTACCTGTACCATTAACAATCATAGGTGATGCTGCTTACCCTCTTTTGCCATGGTTACAGAAGCCATTTGCAGAAGGGCCAGGTCTGACTCAAGCTGAACAACAGTACAACTACAGATTAAGGCGAGCAAGAATGTGCGCTGAATGTGCTTTTGGTAGACTAAAAGCTCGCTGACGATGTTTGCTGAAGAGGAATGATCACAGCACCAACGGCATCAACACAGTGATTGCTGCTTGTTGCACTTTGCACAATATATGTGAGAGCAGAGGTGAAGCATTGGAGCCAAATCTCATTGATGACAATGACAACGAAACAGAAATAGCCAACACAGAAGAGGATGAACCTATTGCAGATGATGTAACTGGACAAGACATATGCAGAGCACTAGCTTTAAAGTTGACCTAATACAAATTGATGGGAATTCTAAAATGGAAATATGTTAATGTTTATTATCTGAAAAATAATCTTAATTTCTTACATTTTTTGTTATATGTAATTTTGAATATATGTAAATTAATGAATGTTCAGCAGTCCCTTTGGCAAAACATTTTTTTTCTTTCTTTCTATGTAATAAAAACAAACTTGTTTCCCCCATGATAAATACTGATAAAAATGATACGTAATTATTAAATAAAAGCCTGCACTGCTTAAAAGCTGTTGTAAAGCACTTTATTGGCACAGCACATTGTACAGTAAAATTGCAAAACATAAAGAGTTTGTCAAAATACTGCATATTATCAACAAATATAGAACTTTAACAAAAAAATGTAATACAAAAAAACCTTATTTCATAGAATATAACAGAAACATTCTTAAAATAAAAACATTATTAGCTGGTTATAAAGCAGTATTAAAAGATTAAACAATTTTATAAAAATGAAGTACCGGTATTATAAAGTGCTCAGACATTGTCAAACGTTTAACTATTCAGAACTGTGGTAAACCATTACTTATGAGCAGTACCCGCTGTAGAAACAAAACTAATTGTCTGGTCATGCGTGTTAACAAGTGGAAAAAGTATTTCTCTCAAGAACAAACAACTCCTTTAGAACAAAAACAACAATCAAGGAAAATTCAAAAGTTGTTCAACTCATGCAAGACAGAAGACAGTGTCTGCACACTACTGCTGGCACTACTGGCTTCTTGGGTAGTAACTGTAGCACTTGGTTGGTGTATTTCACTCAAATTATGATAAGATGGTTCTTCGTTTGGATGGGTTTGAGAGAACATTTGATTGGGGAACAATTGTGTGTGCATAGGTGGAAAAGTGGGATTTACAGCAGCGCTCATCACTTGACATAGCATCCTCATCATAGCCTGATCATGTTCTATCTGTGCACGGTGTCTCCTCTCTTCCATTTCCATTTGGAGCCTGTAACGCTCTCATTCCAGCTCCAATTCTCTCTGGTGCCGTTCCTCTTCTTTCAGAAAAAAAAAGCTCATGGTCTTTCTTCTGCTGTTCGATGACTGAGGAAATCAAAGTGGTAATTTGCTGTAGAGAACTTTTCCTCTCATCTTGGTTGGATTTGGTACCCTTTCTCTTTGCTTCAACTGGATGACTGCTTGAAGTCTCTTCAGCATTGATATCTACTGCAGACACACGCATGCTTGAACTGGAACTTTCATCCATAATGCTGCTGTTGTCATCATTCTCTAATGAAAGATGATATGCACAATAGTTAGGGCAAAATATAGGCAACAAAAATACATTTGATAGAACTTGTTCATGTTACACATCTATTTCTAGGCTCTCTTCCTGACTGTTGTTTAATGGACAGCATTTGTGGCATATTGTTTACTTTAACACTCTTTTAGAGTGGGACCATATATGATCCGAGCAGTGTTAATTTAACACTCGGGAATTTACTGTGTATAGTTCTCCTTCCAAATTTGTAGAAGTGCATCCGTTTCCTCATCTGTCCATAATATTCCTCTTCCGGCAGCAGTAGCCATGTTTTGAAAAGCGCGATTTGTACGGAGACATGTAAATAACAAACTAAAGAAAATTCACGAATGGAAAAAAACAATTGAACCAGGAGCGATTTGTGTTCACAATGCCCGTTTTTAGCAAACCGTGTCAATATCTCAAAGCGAACCGTACTCAGACCACCTCCCAACATGGTCTCGGTTCGGTTCGCTTCTGAGGGGTCTGAAATCGTTTGGAGTGTTCACATATGGGCCAAAAATCACTCGAACCGCGCTCAGACCCCTGAAAAGGACCAAGTGTGAAAACACCCTAAGGCTGTCTACGTTGGATGCAATGAAGCAATTTTTATTTGATTTTTTTTTTATTGCATTTTTTTTTTTCAGTGTTGGGTAAATACTGGATTTCTGTCAGAACCACTATCATCAAAGATGACTGACAATTAGCATACAGTTTGGACTGGCGGCATGGTTCTGTTCTGGGCAACAGCTGGTTTAAAGGAGGAAGGTTTGTAAGATCTGGAAGAATCTACAGCGTCTCAAACATCAGCTCTGATCACAGTGGAGAATACAAGTGCAAGTCCATCAATGAACATGGAGAGAAATACTCTGATGCTGTGACTTTAAATGTCATGTGTGAGTTAATGATCATCTGCCCATTGTTTAAAATTTTCTAATATTTATTGTGAATTTTCATGTTTGTTTGTTTGTTTGTTTGTTTTTTAGACCCACCCAGGAGTGTCTCAGTGTCCATCAGTCCATCTGGTGAAATAGTGGAGGGAGATTCAGTGACTCTGAGCTGCAGCAGTGATTCAAACCCTCCTGCAGAAATCAGCTGGTATAAAGGAGGTACATTTGTAAGATCTGGAAGAATCTACAGCATCTCAAAGTTCAGCTCTGATCACAGTGGAGAATACACGTGCAAGTCCAGAAATAAACATGGAGAGAAATACTCTGATGCTGTGATGCTGAGTGTGATGTGTAAGTGAATGATGATGCAAGGACTGACAATAGATCCATTAGTTCCAGTTTGTTTTATCACTGTTGATGAGATGTTTAATTCTTTCTATTTTAGATGCTCCAAGAAATGTAGTGGTGTCCATAACTGGATCTGGTGAAATAGTGGAGGGAGATTCAGTGACTCTGATCTGCAGCAGTGACTCAAACCCTCCTGCTCTGAACTTCAGCTGGTTTAAGGAGAATCAAAGCTCAGCTGTTGGATCTGGACAGAGTTTCAGTGCACTACAGAGTGGACGCTTCTACTGTGAGGCTCACAATCAACATGGATCTCAGAGATCAGACGCTGTTACTGTCACAGGTGAAGCTTTTATTAACACACTCCTGTATCTTCACATCATTCATCAGTTTGATAATTATGATGATCTTCATCTTTCAGTTCATCCTGGTGCTGTTAGGAATGTGATTGTGATCGCAGCAATATCTGGAGGATTATTCATCATCATCATTGTACTATTTATAATGTAAATTAAATAATAAAGAGAATTTAAATATCTTCTTTTAAACTAATGTAAAACGGTTATTTGATTATTAATTATTTATGAACCAATTAAATTACTTATGTTTCCCTTTTTGACAGACAGAGAAAAATGATGAATAGAAGATCTGCTATACATGAGTATGAGGTGAGATGATCAAAGAACCACAGAATAAAATAATTTAAATAATAAAAATTAGCATTTTCCTACATGCAGAGATGTGTGTGTGTGAGTGCATCTTTCTTTCTGTTTCCGTGTAGAATGATGTTCCCAGTTCCTCATATACAGCTCTTGATCCCAGGACCAGATCTTCAGACCAGTACAACACAATCACAGTAAGTGAAATCTCAAAAAACTACAGTACATCTGCAAAACATTGTTAATTTCGCTGACAAATCATTTTCGTCATAATTTTCGTCAACAGCATTTTTTTCACAGATGAAAACGAGACTATAATGAAATAAAAACTCATTTTGAATGATAAAAATTATGACGAAAATCTCATAATTTCGTCAACTAATTAAATCAAGATGAAAATGTTAGGGTGGGGCATTTTGGAAAGAGATCCAGTCAGAACGAATCTCCTGCATGGTTGGGAGGTTAGAAGCGCACATTTGAGCTGTACTCAGGCCTGGCGCCACGAGGGGGCAAAAGAGCGCATTTCCCCCTCAGATCTGATTTGTGCTCCCCCAGGTTCAATTTGTCCCCTCTCCACCGCCGAAAGTACTTTTCATATATCACAACTGTTCAGTGTTTTGAACCACATAAAGTTTATTTTAGGTTTCAGACATTTAAATCCACATTTAAATTAAGTACTAGCAAAAATACATTTATAGTTTGTTAAATACACACTCATATCTAAGGAAAGTGAAAATAATCATGCTTTCAATTTGACTAACGTGTTTTATTCATATAAAATACACAATGTGTCAATAAAGTTTGCTCTATCCTTCTCCCAGTTCATTGGCCACTTACTTTATTGTATCTAGGAGAAATGGGTGAATTTACATGATGTTAATCTGACAGATCTGATTCTCTGAATTGCGGTGCAAACATGGCAGCGTCCAGCAAAAGTGCGATGCTTCAAAGGGTTAAAATCGATCAAGTACACTAAACTAGACTAAAACTAAAACAATTCAGATGACTAAAATATAACTAAAACCAAATGGCAGACTAAAACTAAATCAAAATTAACACTGGTGCAAACAAGTTTGTGCATTCAAAAGTCAGGTAATAAATATGTTTGTCACATAGACTGTCCATCCCAGACCTGCTTTTCACCAGTCAGGCTCTTCGGAATAAGAATCTGACAGTAAGTCCCCCATCGATACTTCACTCGTACTGTGTCGCTAAGACACTACGGGGGAAAACTCCTTTTTCTCCGATGACTGAAGCCTTTTTTAATAACGCAGTGTAACTGCATGGCCATTGGTTTGTGCAGTGATATAAAAAATCGAACCAATCGCTCGGTAGTGGAGCAGGCGGCTGGTGGATCTTTGGCTATATAAGCGGGCCTGTTGCCATAGGATCCTCGGATTTCTTCTCCTTCAGCGATGACGACGATCTTCGCTGATCTATGAGACTCAAACCTGCTTGCCATAGAAACGCCTTGCAGCGGAGTAGTGAGTACGTTGCCTGTCTGGGCAGCCCCCACACAGAGAGACGGAATACTCTCACTAAGAGCATGAGTCCCGCCCTTCTCCACACGTGCCCCGCCTTCTTTAATGAAGACAGCCCCGCTCTCTCTTTTCTCCTCTCTCAGCAAGCTCGGAGAGAGAAACAGCGGAGCCACGGGGCTGAGCAACCGGGTTTGAGTGATTGCACGCCGGCACAGAGCCCACGTGCCTGCTCTCCCCACTGCACTTTGATCCGCCGGTGTGTTTTACACATGAGAATCAGCGCCCCCTCGCTACATCGAGCGGCTCTTTCCTCCTAGGCGGATTGGAGCAGAACACTGTCCCCTCTCTATCGCTGACAGTTTCGCATTGTGTGTGCGGTTCTGAGTCTGCGCCCGGACTGGCTGCTTTCTCTCGAAAGCCTCAGTCTGTCCCTGCTTCACTCGCCAATCCCTCCAGCTCTCATGTTTCTCCCACTCCCAGTTAGCTCAGAGGAAGAAACGGCCAACTTGCGGTTGAGCGACCAGGCTTGAGTGATTTTACGCCGGCACATATCCCGCATGCCTTATTTGATCTGCCAGTCTGCGTTACACAAGAGGATCAGCTCCCCTCATTACATCAAGTGGCTCAATCCTTCTAGGCAATTGGAATGGATTGCTGTCACTGACAGCTTTGCATTTGTATGTGCATCGCGGAGGCTGCGCTCACTGAGACGGGCTGCTTTCACTATGAAAGCGTGCGTCTACACCTGCTCTCTCGTTTCTCCCCTCCCAGTTACCTCGGAGAAGGAAACAGCGAACGCTCGGGTTTGAGTGATCGGGCCTGAGTGATTTTCATCTTTGATCTGCCAGTGTGTTTACATGTGAGGATCAGTACCCTCACTTTGTTGAGTGGCTCAATCCTTCTAGGCGGATCTAAGTAGAATGCTGTTACCAATGATTTCGGCTCTCACTACAAGCGTGTGTGTCCCGCTCTGCTGCACTCGTGGTTCGCCGCCTTCAATGAAGGTGGCCCCGCCCCTCCCCTCGTCCGCTACGAGCAGATTTGAGAAAATGCGCGCAGCTCCTTTGATCTGCCGGTGTGTTTACACATAAAGATCATCAGTACCCCTTTTCTAATGAGTGGTTTTGATCCTTTTAGGCTTATTGAAAGGGAATGCTATCGCTAATGATTATTATCACTGACAGCTTAAGAGACGCGCCCACGGGGACTGACTGCTCTCGCTACAAGGAGCATTGAGTCTAGCACCCCCAAACGGCCTCTGTTATGCCTCCAAGCACCCCGTTCAGTTCCGGGTGCCGACGGCAATGTGTTTGTTGTAAACTCTGTTGTGAATACTGGGCCCATTCAAAGAGTGCCCACATGATCGGTCGCTGTTATAGCGAGAAAAATAAAAACACTCTCGAAAGAAGAGCAAATTTCCTCTTCCACTTATCTCGAGTGTTGAGTCCCCACAAGGTGACTTGCCTCACGAACCAATTCAACCCCTTGTCGCGAGGGCAGAGGCCTGGCAGGCCATCGCCAGAGTGTCAGGATGGGTTTTGAGGATAATAAAACAACGTTATAGACATGCAATTCCGCGACGTGGTTCCCACCTTGGTTCGGATGGCAAAGACGCAAACGTCCTGTGCTCCAAGGTGATGAATTTACTGGCGAAAGAAATGGTTTCCCAGATCACAGTCGCTACTTCCTCGTCCCCATAAAGGATGGCAGCTTACGGCCCATCCTCAGTCTCAGACACCTGAACCGTGCCGTCATGAATCGGCCGTTCAGGATGACTACTTTGAAACAGATCCTCTCGCAAGTATGCCCAGGGGACTGGTTATTTTTCCTGGACCTGAAAGACGCGTACTTTTACATCCAGCTAGCCCCCCAGTGAGTGACATATCAATACATGGTCTTTCCATTCGGGCTGTCCCTGGCTCCCTGCACTTTTACGAAGTGCATGGACGTGGCTCTTTCCCCTCCAAGACAGAGTGGAATCCGTATTCTGAATTACCTCAATGACTGGCTCATCTTAGCCCAGTTGGAGGACAAGCTACTATATAACAGATCCTTTTTCCTCAGCCACTTAGAATGCCTGGGGTCATGGTCAATTTTGCCAAGAGCGCTCTGTCTCCTAGCCAACGGATATCGTTCCTGGGAGCAGTTTTTCGACTCTGCCCAAATAAGGGTGACAGTCACGCCAGAACGTGCACTGGCTATTCAGCAGCTCGTGACCTCTTTCAAAATAGGAGCCTCTCGCCCCCTCAAGACGTTTCAGAAGATGCTGGGTCTCATGGCCTCTGCATCTCCGGTGCGACAGCTGGGCCTGCTTTGCATGCGGCCTCTTCGGTACTGGCTGAAACCGCTAGTTCCGTCCCACGCCTGGCGTCTCTGATGCCTTCGTATCAAGTTGGACCAGGCCTGTGCGGCAGCTCTGGGACCTTGAAAAGATTCTCAGTGGATGGAACAGGGTGTGCCCCTGGGAATGGTCGGCAGAAGGAAGGTAGTCTCGACAGATGCTTCCAACACAGGTTGGGGAGTGCTGTGCGACGGCAAACCGGCTTTTGTCCTCTGGTCGAAAGAGGAAGGACGGCTGCACATCAACTGCCTTGAGATACTGGCAGTGTGTTTGGGCCTTCGCAACTTCTTGTCAGACCTAAGGGGACACCACGTCCTAGTCCATTCGGACAGCATGACGGTGGTGTCCTACATAAATCGCCAGGGAGGACTCTCCTCGAAGTGCCTCTTTATTCTAATAGAGCGCCTCCTGGAATGGGCTCAGCTCAACTTGCATTCGCTGAGAGCGATGCATGTGCCGGGCAGGTTGAACCAAGGAGCGGACATGCTGTCTCGGAGCAATGTCTCCTCGAAAGAGTGGATGCTCCACCCACAAACGTTCAGGATATCTGGGAGATCTTTGGCAAGGCAGAGGTCGACCTCTTTGCCTCAAAAGTCAACTCTCATTCCCCAACTTATTTCTCGAGGGACACGGACACGTTGGCCCACAACTGACCCAACCTCCTCCTTTACGTTTTCCCCCTGATCGCCCTGATCCCACAGGTAATCAGGCGAATCAGGGAACAAGGGCACAAGGTGACCTGTTAGTGGCCCTGCTCTGGAGGAACCAACACTGGTTCGTCAGTCTCAGCTGCTAATAGCAGCTCCATGGCCCATCCCCCTGAGACTAGTCCTCCTTTCTCAGGTGAACAGAAGGATCTGGCATCCCCAGTCGAGCTGTGGGATCTGCACCTCTGGCCTCTCGGTGGTAGCCTGTGAACCTCCCCGAGAGTGTTTTAAATACAATTTCTCAGGCTAGATCACCATCTACGAGATGCCTCTATGCCCTTAAATGGTCGGTCTTCTCCGCCTGGAGCATGACCCGCGGTGAAGACCCAGCTTCCTATGACATATCTCGGATATTGTCCTCCCTGCAAGAGCTGTTGGACAAGGGTCGTTCCCCTTCCACGCTCAAGGTCTACGTAGCAGCTATAGCAGCCAAGTAACCTGAGGATCCTATGGCAACAGGCCTGCTTATATAAGACAGATGGTCCCACCCATTCTGGCAGGCTCCATCGCCATAGGCTCGTGCAGCTCTTTTTTATATCACTGCACGAACCAATGGCCGTGCAGTTACACTGTGATTTCACCAATAAATTCAGTTCTGTGTAAATGTGCTTCACTTGTCTTATTTCTGTTGTAGCCACGTATGGAGACCCCATGGTAAGATGAAGCACAAGTTAAACTTTACTCCACTTTTGTGGCGTCGCTGAACACCCACATCACAACTCATGATGAACAGCTTTTGTATGATTATGTACATGTGCGACCATAGCATGCAATCAATGTTATCTTTTTTTTGTCTTTTTTTTTTATTGCTGTGAGTTGTTGCAAGAATGTTTTTAGACATTTTATTTATGTAATAAAGGGTTGATGTGACTATAATTTCCCACTATTCCTTTTTCAATAGTACTTAAAATGCTAAAATCCAAAGACCGTTTTAAACATTCTCTTTCAAATCTGTAGTTTAGTGTGCATATCAAACTGGCCAAGTTGCGTGATTTCAGCAAGCGTCATTTTATGTCATTCAATGTCACTTTTTTTAATTCTGATACTTTGATGTTAAAATGAAATGATCACACAGCAAAATCCTGAACTGAAAAATGTTGTGGGTTTTGTTAGTAGTGTACAAGATGTTTACATGTATACCGTTTATATCTTTATATCCATGGATATTTTTTGTATGTATATGAATATTGATGCTGTATGTTGTTTGCATTAGATAATTTGATGTAGTTTAGATATATTGAAACCTTAGTGATTTTTTTTTCTATGATTGTTAGATAATGAGGAACTTGACTGCTGTATGTGCAGTAATGCATTTATGTTTGATGTTTTATATTTGAAACTGATGATTAATATTGTTGTTCTCCTTTTGTAATAACCACACCTTGTTCCACATGTTGAGCCATCAATAAAGGAAATCAATGGAATTTTGTGCATTCTTATCGATGCCCCACAGTGATTAGACATTTTACCAAAATTCATGAAACATTCATTACAATATATAAATAAGATACAAACCAAAAGTGAACCAAGATAGCATAGGTACATCTGCAAGATGTCTGTTAAAGATTGATTCATCTGGAAAGCATCTGCTGTGTACAAACATCTGATAGACGGCTTTAAGATGTCAGTTTTGCATACACTCTAAACATAAACATAAACATCTTAAAGACATTTTCTAAATGTCTGTTTGACATCAGATAGGAAACGTCTTATAGACGTATTGCAGATGAGCAAACACTCTAGTCAGTCTTGCAGATGTAAATGCAGACGTCAAACATCTCAGACATCTCTGTGATTCACGTGTGCTATCAGGAAACTTGAGTGTACAATAAAACCTAATATCGAATTAGTGTGGACTTTATATGGAAACTATATCATACTTGCATATTAAATTCAACATACTCTGCAAGTATTCAGAATAGTGAAATTAATCATATTGTGGACTGCTCTTCTATTAAATTGCTTTGTATTATTCACCTTGGTTCGAGTCTTTCCTTTGCATTTAAACACATCTGACCAGCAGATGTCCTCAGTGTGCGGTGTTAAGGCCCAGATATACTCAAAACGAAGTTCCTTTTCGTTCTTCGTTTAGGGGTAAATTGAAGTTCCTGAGCAGTAGTCAACATTTGAAGTGGATCAAAACCTTTCATCAAAGTTCTCCTAATACCTAAACCCAAAATGCATTCTTGTATTAGGACAATTTTAATGAACTTTTTTGATCCACTTAAAATGTTGACTACTGTACTGTTAGTGAACATCCCGACGCTGCCCACTCTGATGAAAGCAAGCGCTTTCCTCTCAGTAACAAAATAAACACAACAAAAATGGAGAAAACAGCAAGAATTATATATATATATATATAAATCTGATCATAGCAATATGGGTATGTTTGCACGAGCTCTGCAAATTAGCACTCCCGTGAAGTCATGTCACGTATATTTACATGGCACTTTATTCAATATATTGCTTAAAAGCAAGCAGCAGTATTAAACATGAAAAACATTTCATCATTTCATCAAAAGCTAAACTTAATTTGCTTCTTTATAGTGGCTATCCACTGCGCGAACATCTCACCTCCAAGGACTCAACAGGCGAAATGAACCCAGAGAAGAGTCCTGCGAGAAAGAAGGCGGAGCCTCAGCGCACACCTCCTATGACTTAATCATCACGGACCAATGGTAGTACGAAGGTGTTTTGCAGCCGGAACGAACTTTTACTGAAAGTTCGCTTTGGCAAGCCGTATCAAACTCCCAAAACGAACACAAATCGAACTTTTCTGTACAAGATGTTTTCCGTTCGAGATGACGTCACATCAGTTCGTTCTTCGATTTCGCTTGAAGTATATTGAGGTCTTTAGAAACAGTGAATCATTTTGAGAACAAATTGATTTGAATGTAAAGAAATGTTCTCACATCACTACCGTTATCAGTGAAGATTCATTTTTTATTGATCATACCTGACCACCTATTTTAGTGTTTCCCACAGGCCCGCCACAATATCAACATTGACTGCAACAAATAGATTTCCCTTTTCCTGTAAAATTTTTATTTTACTATTTAAAATGGGTAAAATCTTACTTCAGTGTAGAGCTGAAGTTGAGCCGTTGACTGGCTCAGCACGTCTCTCTCACATGACGGCGAACGAATTCAAACATGGGTTTTTTTCTCAATATACGTTGCTCTGGGTATAGAGTGGTGGAACTATGATGTCACTTTGTAGGCAA
>NW_015642146.1:599-871 GCF_001515625.1 Sinocyclocheilus rhinocerous | reverse complement strand
AACATACATGTTGTTGGTTTAAATGATTTAACAAGTTTATAAAATGCTTCCTCTCCTATAGTAGAGAATGAGTGGAATTGTTCCTCAGGGTTCTGTGCACTGTCTGATGCGATACTGTAGCTGCAGCTGCTTACAATTTTTTTTATCTCTAATAGTATCAATCTTGGAATTAAAGTAGTTCATAAAGTCATTACTGCTGTGCTGTTGGGAAATGTCAACACCTGTTGATGCTTTATTTTTCGTTAGTTTAGCCACTGTATTGAATAAATACT
>NW_015642146.1:0-290 GCF_001515625.1 Sinocyclocheilus rhinocerous | reverse complement strand
GAGAGAGTCCATAGTTTCTGTTACATCATCAAGTTTTTCTGAGCTATTGGATATGCTGAGGAATTGAGATAAATCAGGAAGATTACTTACAAAGCAGTCTTTTGTGGTAGAAGTGATGGTTCTACCATACTTGTAACAAGGAGTACAATTTATAGTTTTAGCTATATGGAGTTTACACAAGACTAGATAATGATCTGAGATATCATCGCTTTGCTGCAGAATTTCAATACCGTTAACATCAATTTCATGTGACAGTATTAAATCTAGAGTATGATTTTGACAATGAGTAG
>NW_015642145.1:0-1367 GCF_001515625.1 Sinocyclocheilus rhinocerous | reverse complement strand
CGTTGTTGGGCTGCTCAGCCTCTCGCTCAGATTAGCGAGCTGCCCTTCCGGCGTCGTCTCCACTGCCGCTGTTGCGACTTGTTCCAGCCGCTGCTATCCACCCATCTGTGTGGTTGGGGATTCCACGTCCGAACTCTCCATCCGCGGAGGCGCTCATTGCCCGTGGTGTTAATTCTCTGTACAATAAAGTCTCTGTTGAACCCGCACCTGAATCCAGCCTATTCCCTGACAGGGACAGTCAGGCAACCATCAGTCAGGCAATAATCCAGCCACAACACTAAAAACAAAGAGAATAATATAATTAAAACAAACTCCTAAGAACTAGGTCATCAATACTACAAAGCTACTACCTCCTTAATCGGTGCATCATATGTTCAGTTCACGACGAAGCTCCGGGATTATTTAACGTAACTGCTTATCTGCTGCCATTCTTTTGAAGTGCTATATCTGCCACAACATCAATTCATACACGGAAATGGGACTGAGAAATTTTCTTGTCCTTCCCATCATGCTGTAGAAAGAGCCCAGGTGATGTCACCCTTTTTTTGTGAAATGAGGAAAATCATGTCAGAAGTAACGGTTGAGTGAAACATGTAGTACACAGATAATGCAAAATATTTGTTAATTTAACCCTAAAGGGGAGGTCTCAAGGACCAGGATTCAGAAGCGCTGCTCTAGACTTGAAATTTCTATGGACATGCCAATGGTTATGAGATGACGTCACACTCGTCAGTGTCTTTGTAAAAACGCAAGGTCAACATCTACTCCACACTTTTTTTTGCATTTTTTAATTCTGCTAAAAGGGCACAGTGTGATGTTTGGGTGTGTGATTTTGAAAAAAAAAAGTTATCTCAATATTTTAAGGGTTTTTTCTATAATGATACTTACAGGATATTCTGCTGATTGTTCATTTGTGCTGGTCTTGGCTTGTTTAGGATAAATAAATATGACACTAAAACCACCAGTAGGTGGCATAAAGTCCCTGTCTTAATGAGTGATGCATTGAATCGTTCATTCAACCCACTGAGTGATTGACTGTGGCTGCGTTCGAAACCGCATCCTCAATGAGTAGGTACTTCATTTCAATAAGTACTTACTTATCGAGCGCTAAAAGACTACGTACTCTACAGCCAAATCTCGTTAAGCATGGATGCGATCCGAATATCATCCACCGTGTTGACATTATCATATGATCTACGACATTATAACAAGCGCAACAGATACGAGCGACAGGTTTAATGAATCTCTCTGTAAATGTTTTGATGTTGATGAAATTTGTGGTCTTGTTGAAGAAACAGCTGCCCTTCTATTGTGACTGTAGCATAACCAATACATTTTGGGTTGGTTTAAGTTTTTATATTTTTAAC
>NW_015642144.1:0-1436 GCF_001515625.1 Sinocyclocheilus rhinocerous | reverse complement strand
TTCCATTGTGTTGTGGTTTGTTTTGCATTGTGTTGTAGCTTGTTTCTTTTGTGTTGCGGCTTGTTTCCATTTTGTTGTGGAGATTTTGTTGTGTTGTGTACTACTGGCCCACCGTACGGATTGCTTTATGGCAGCAACAAATGCACGTGTATAGCGATTCACTGTAATTTTGACAGTAAAATATTTGTTTTCATTATTAAACCTCATCCAATGCACATTGTCCTTGTCAACCTTTTCAAAATGTGTGTCCTTACTTAATTGCAAATGTATACGCTTATCATTTTCAAATGCTCGTTCAATAGTTTTGCAAGGTGAATGTGGTTAATGACTGTGTAATAGTGACCTGAAGGCTATTAATAATGCATGAGCTCACTGTTGTCGTCACTCACTCTTGTAAAGATTTTTGCTCTTGTCACTTGTTTTCAGCTGTGTGGTTATTCTCTTTTCCATTCACTGACCCATCTTACAGTACTCTCCAGTGTCGTGTGGTGGACTTCAGAAGTGAGTAAGCAAAGTTCTCTCTGAGAGTTTTAGTTCAAATTACATGTCACAGTTCTATTTGATGTTTATATGTTGATTTCCAGTTTAACAGCATTTTTGGACCATTAATCAGTAAAGTCTTGGTAAACATGATACAGAAATGAAAGTGGACCTTTAATTTAACCAAGCTGACAGACCGTTTTCTGTCCTGTCCCTCATTATTTTTTATTTATTAAAAGATGGCCAACATTTCAAACATTTTTATGAATACTGACACTGCAGTAACATTGCTTGTGTGTACTTGCCTGGTTGTGACTGATTGTTTAAATCAAATTTTTTATCTCAAAGCACATGTTAAATGGACCAAAAGAGACTTTCTATTCAAATTATATTTTAAAATATATTTAAAATTAAAGCCTTTTAAAAACAACAACAACAAAAAAGTACTATTAAGGTTTCACAATATTACTGTTTCTGTTACTGTATTTCAAAACTTATCAAAAAACTTATCAAAAAATGATTCCTGCAAAGCTACCTGAAAATTATGCACAAGTGCACCTAGAGCAAAAGCTGCTGCAAACGCTAAGGATGATCACACCAAATGTTAATTGATAAATAAAATTCTATTTATGACATTATTTTTGACAGCATCCTCATTTTACAGCATTTTTTACACAAGTGCCTAAAACTTTCAGCAGTACTCTAGCTTTGCAGGTAGGTCTCTTGAAGCATCGTTGGAGACGTTGCCACAGTTCTTCTGGATTTAGTCTGTCTCAGTTTGTTCTGTTTCTTCATGTCATTCCAGACAGACTGGATGATGATGGTGAGATCAGATCTCTGTGTACAGCACTGGCTGTTTTCAGACTCCTTGTGCAAACAAAAATCTCACTGGATTTTTACAATTAATTGCTAAATTAATGTTTGGAAATGTAAACTGATGTTTCCTACTGACACAC
>NW_015642143.1:922-1280 GCF_001515625.1 Sinocyclocheilus rhinocerous | reverse complement strand
GACCACGCCGCTCGCACCGACATCAGCGGGGATTCCTGCACGCTGTGTGTCAGTCCGGGATGCTCCGGGAAGGGGCATGAGGTACTGGGTGCGGCAGATGAGGGCTCTGACGCCCCGTGGATTGCCGCTTCGGGAGGACTGTGAGCGGGCTCCGCAGCTAACTCCACCCTGAAGACGGAGCCGCTCAAATGCAGGGCCAGGTTGATATAGTCCTCCAGCGACTCCTCAGGGACCCAGTATGGCATCAGAGACTTGAAGGGCTCGGCTAGGCCTCCCCAGAAAAAGACCATGAGGCAGGTTTTCTCCGTGGCTGACTGGCGAGCCACTCCCACGAAGTCCCTGGCGTAATCCTCAATGC
>NW_015642143.1:0-720 GCF_001515625.1 Sinocyclocheilus rhinocerous | reverse complement strand
GCCAACAAGGCAAAACAAAACAGATTTAGGAACGACAGATACGAATACATTTACAATACAGCCAGGCAGAGTGGTGAGTGAGAGGAGAAGATATAGTCTGTGACAATGGGGAACAGCTGAGGGTGAGTGTAATGAGTAAATGGATTGTAATGAGTGAATGACTGAACAGGTGTATGGAGTTTGGGGAATTAGTGTAATGAGTGAACAGGTGTATGGGGTTTGGGGAATGGAGTCCGGGAGATGGCGCCCTCTGAAGGAGAGAGGGAGAAACGCAGGGCCCAGACTCATGACAGTTTTCAACATCATAATAATAATAAATGTTTTTTTGAGCAGCAAATCAGAATATCAGAATGATTTCTGAAGGATCGTGTGACTGGAGTAATGATGCTAAAAATGTAGCTTTGAAATCACAATAAATTACATTTTAAAATATATTCAAATAAAAAAGTTATTATCACTATAAATTACATTTTAAAATATATTCAAATAGAAAACAGTTATTTGAAATAGCCTAGTAAAAATATTTCAAATTTGTACTGTTTTGCTGTACTTTGGATCAAATAAATGCAGGCTTGGTGAACAGAAGAGACTTCTTTAAAAAACATTAATAATCTTACTGTTCAAAAACTTTTGACTGGTAGTGTATAGGCAACTTAAATGTAAAAGTGTATAACCAGCTTAGAAATCAGATAACTGCTGGACAATAACAAATAATAATGA
>NW_015642142.1:0-4735 GCF_001515625.1 Sinocyclocheilus rhinocerous | reverse complement strand
CCTATGGAGAGAAAAATCACTTCCTGCCCTCCAGCTGCATTTCGCCGTCATCAGTGACGTCATGTGCAAACAACCTATTAGTCAATATGCATTAGGGCTGCCCTCGACTAAAGATTTTTCTGGTCGACTAGTAGTCGTTAATTTTAAGCATTAGTTGACTATTAGTTGCACTTTTATTAATAAACCATATGAATCATTATAATGAGCCTTTAATTGCCTACATAGCCTAATAAGCGCTCAAGAGCATGCAAAAAAGGCTTGCCACAGTGCACCAGCAAATATAATAATTATGAATGTGTTAGGGAAAAACAGCAAGTACACTGCATTAACGTTTTAATAAATTATTGTTACACTAGTGCTTTCTGTTTTCGGTTTAAGAGATCTCATTTCGGTTTAAGTCATCTCCACAGTATGCACCTGTATGCATGTTTCATACGGATTACATAATCTTAGAATATTTGTTTTCTATTTGAACTGGTTCATTTAAAAGTTTCACTCTCTATAGATATATTTTTCATGTCTGTAATAAGGCAAGCATACACGGAGTTTCAAAGTGACACGCTCAAGTTCAGAGTCCGAGACGGCAGAAAGCGCATCCTGTTGGCTTTCATTATTTTACAAAAGCGCAAAGTTTCGTTGTTATTCTGAGTGCACACAAAAGATGCATTACTCTTATTTGTATGACTAAAAATGACAAAGTATTTTAAGAGCAAATGATCGCACCGGCACCTCCATCTGTCATGAAATAGCCCAAGCACGCAACTGTTCAGCTTCCACACTCCGCACAAACACGTGAACAGCTCACTTTTTTCTAGGCTAACATTAGATTGAGTTGACATGTAAAGTTGCTACTACATATATATTTCAGATGATAAGCCATATTTAGGTCGATGAATGTTAGGAGAGCATATGGATGTCCTGCCCGATGTACTGTATTAACACATAGACCAGCCGTTAACGATTTGTCCGTCACGACTCTTAGAACAAAAATTTAGGAGTCCTAAATTTAGGACTGACACGCCCATTATTTTTAAGATTTTATCCTAAATCGGCGAGTTATGAGCTACTTTTAGCCTTAAGATGTTTTGTGAATACGGGCCCTGGTGACCAACTACAAAAAAACGTCTTACCTCTGTGCTTGCCAACAAGGGTTTCTGCACCGAGTACTGAGTCATGTTTTGCTTGGGGATCAAATACTTATTTCACTCACTGAAATGCAAATCAATTTCTTACCTTTATATAATGTGTTTTTTCTGGATTTATTGGTTGATATTCTGTCTCTATACATTAAAATAAACCTAACATAAAAATTACAGACCCTTCATTTCTTTGTAAGTGGGCAAATGTACAAAAGCAGCAGGGGATCAAATAAATATTTTCCCCACTGTAGGTATAAGTATTTAACTGATGATATCTTGGCCTGTTTAATTACATAGAATCAAAAGATAGAAAAAAGAAAAAAATCAATCTCATGTGTATATATATATATATATTAGTTTTTATTTATGGTAATTATATTTTATTTATTCTTTCATTCATTAATTTATTTATTTTATTTATTCTTTGCTATTGCATTCCAATGCTTCTCATATGCAAGTGTAACTGAATGAATCTCAATGTGTGTTTCACATCCGTGTGCTTACTCATAGTCTCTGGCTGTACCTGTCCACACAAACGCACACTTGTGTGTAATAAACGCTGCACACTTTATCACACAAAGCGGTGAAGGTTTATAAAATCCCACACCTGACAGCAGCTGGATCACGCCGGGCTCTGCATGGCTGAGCGTCTCAGCTGCACAGAGAACACCTCAGCTTCAGGATCCGAGTGAGATTGATGGAGGGCAGAACAATAACACTCAGGCCCCTGGTGCCCACTGACTCACCCGCCTTCCCCTTGCAGTGCTGCAATTCCAGCAGAGTGCACTGAGACAGATGGAGGCTGCTGCTGGATTGAGTGCATAAACCAATCCCGCCGATCCGTCTTTCTCACTCATGTTTTGCTTTCAGCGTATCCCCTTCCCCCCTCATCAACCATCTCAATTTATAACCCCTCATCTGAAAACAATGCCCTGATTTATGTCTCTTAAATGGATAGAGTTGTCCCCAGCCTGTGGGTATAGTCAACAGGCTTTCGTAATTGTTAGCAGATGCCTGGGATGACGTATCGATGATGGGAATGGAGAGAATGAATTAGCATTACAGACTGGAAGCTATATTTGTGCCATTTATTAATCGATTTCATCATTGCTGTGCTGCATAGAGAACACAAATGAGGAAAGAAACACATTTGTCTTTCACTGGGTGGTTTGTATGGAGTTTTGTGGGATGTTAATGTTAAAAGTAATGTAGTACAACACTGTTTTACTTTATTTATTTATTTATTTGTTTATTTATTTATTTATTGTATTGTATTATTTTTATTTATTTTGGGTGGAGATCACAGTACTTTCCCAGTGATTTTTTTTTTTCTGAAAACTATAAACATATATAAGGATAAAACATATGAATCAGTCACAGGACCATCAGCCTTCTGATTTAAACATTTCTATGGATTTTATATAGGCATAGTTTCTACAAGCACTATATATTTCATATAGACTTTCTTACTGTCTTAAATTGTGCACAACCAGTTCCAGGACAGACCAAATCCACCACTGCTCTGATGCAGTCCCCAGATTATGTTATTTTGTCCACTATTCATATTTATTGTTTCTTATCAGAATTGTTTTGCAGTTTTTAAGTAGTAAATCTGGCAGAAGGCTGCAAGAAATCATTGCAGTGCTCTGTACTTTGCTGCTAAGCATGATACACACTCTCTAGAACTACAATACCCATTATACTCGCACTTGCAACAACTCCTACAAAGCCTTTGCACCACAAGTTAGCATTGTTCCATTGTAACTCACATATTTTGGTTTAAATGTAACAAATAACACGTTTATGATCTGATTATGTAAAAATCTGTAATTAGTAACATGTTACCGCCAACACTGTTTGTATGTTTGTTGTATAACCCCTGTCTCATTAATCTCTTGGTGTGTGTGTTGCATTCTGCATTCAGTGATCTGTCTCTTCAGCGTGACTGGTCTCATCTCTGGCTGCTGTCCAACCAGGACATATGTCTCCTCACACAGCACTGATATAATTTTTATAGGCTCCAAATATCTGACAGATTCATTCATCTCACATCCTGTTGAGGTCGATCAGAAACATACGGTATCAGAATATCTAAACGTGAGAGTAACATTCAGAGCTTGTTTGTCTGTTTCTGCAGTATTCTGGGAATGCACATATTTGGCTGCAAGTTCAGCCTGAAGACAGAGGCTGGGGACACAGTACCTGACAGGAAAAACTTTGACTCCCTGCTTTGGGCCATTGTCACAGTGTTTCAGGTGTGTAGCGCTCTCAAAACTCATCTCACTTATGAAAGCACTGCTGCAGGTGACAGGAAACGCAGGGCAACTGGGAACTGGGTGAAAACACTTTTTAATCACACACACACACACACACACCTGGTTATTCTCTGTAGAGCTGAAAGGTTTAGACTACTACACGGTAATGTTATATAAAATAGGTCACAAATTTATTGGTATTTATTTATTATATTTGATATATATATATATATATATACATACATACATAAGTGATAAGTGACGTGACATGTGGCCAAGTATGGTTACCCATACTAGGAATTAGTGCTCTGCATTTAACCCATCCTTAGTGCACACACACAGCAGTGAACACACACACACACACACCGTGAACACACACCCAGAGCAGTGGGCAGCCATTTATGCTGCGGCGCCCGGGGAGCAGTTGGGGGTTCGGTGCCTTGCTCAAGGGCACCTCAGTCGTGGTATTGAAGGTGGGAGAGAGCGCTGTATATTCACTCCCCCCACCTACAATCCCTGCCGGTACGAGACTCGAACCCGCAACCTTTGGGTTATGAGTCCGACTCTCTAACCATTAGGCCACGACTTCCCCTTTAGATGAGCAATATCACACGAGTAGCAGTGTGATATGGTTATATACAGTATCGGCAGGACAAATGCCATAGGTAATCACAGCGTGCCAATATATAACCATATTGCATGGCTACGGGTGTGATATTGCATTTATCCAACAGTTCGACGGCATGAGTGTGTAAATACATAAGAAACAACAACGGATTGTCTTTAAAAACCCTCTTTTGTGCAGAACTACTTCCTTCTGCCATGGATTCAATTTTCAGTTTGACAGTTTAACAGCTGAGCTCAAGCCTCCGTTACTAATTTGAAAACATCACTTTAGAATTAGTAATGAAGGAACGTTGCTTCATTAAAAGTGTATTGTATCACCGTATTAAAAGCAGTGTATTATGTAGAGTCGAGCATTATGGGAGAGAGATGGGCTGAGCGAGTGTGATTACCTGCATCTGATACAGCATTCATTCTTCAGCTCAATCTCATCTTCACAATAAAACATTAGTTTGAATGTCCGCTGAGAAAAGCAATATCTTTGTCGTACTGTCCTTTCATCTGTTAAGGGTGATCTCCGATGACAGCGCTGCTCAGCGCATTTGTTGGCTGCATTTTACAAGGTGTTGTTGAAAGTAAAAATAACTTCCTTGTTTACATCCCTGTTTCAGTCTCTTTCAATATAAAAGTCTTTACTGCTGACTCGTAAAAACAGTATCTAGTCAACATCAAATTGTAATAATTTTTACTCAGTTGTAAGGGAATTAATCATTATTA
>NW_015642141.1:0-2011 GCF_001515625.1 Sinocyclocheilus rhinocerous | reverse complement strand
CAGCTCAGTTGTAGAGTTAAATTTTGCATCCACCCAACCATTTACGACACGTTATGCTGAACCTGGTCTCTGTTGTTAATGAGAGTGGCTGAAAAGCACTACTTAGCATGGGATGAGGTGGCCAAGTGGTTAAGGCAATGGACTGCTGAACCATTGAGCTTTGCACGCGTGGGTTTGAATCCCATCCTCGTTGCTTCATGTCCCCTAGCATTTGAAGGGGGCCCAGTGCTCCTAAAAAGATATAACAATGGAGACTGCAACAACAGATGCCCACACTGACAAGCGCTTGTGTGAGGGGATCATGAGATAGCAGCAACTTCAGTTTGAAAGAATACAAAGACATATCTGTCATAAAGGCTGGACAAAGATGAAACTTTACAGAGAGCACGCAAACAAAAGGACTATATTTTGAAAGTCTATATGTCAACTGTATGCATACGCTAGTGTAGAAGTACAAAAATAAAGTATTCTTTTTGCTTAAAGGTCAACGCCATTGTGCTAAAAGGAGCTGCAGGAAAACAACCACAGTGCAGATTTCAGTCATAAAAGTAAACGTGTGATGAGGTGACCGAGTGGTTAAGGTGATGGACTGCTAATCCATTGTGCTCTGCACACGCGGATTCGAATCCCATCCTTATAGTTCCACCCTTTAGCGGTGGTTCTCAATCCGCTCTGCACCTTTTGTGTATTGTCCTTATGTGACGCATTCAGTTCAGTTCGTCGGAGTTAGGTATAAACGGAGGTTGGAGCCAACTCGAAATGGGTGGGACTTGAGCCCCATGTAGGCTGTTCAAACCTCATGGGGCTTTTGATTGATTTATTTAATGTCTTGTACATGACACAGAGTTACAGCTTGTACACATAACCCAACCCTAAACCTACCCCTTACAATAATGCAAAAATAGAAATTGTTGTATAGTGTGAGAAAAATTACGCTATATTGACGTGTGCATGCTCGCAGCTTAAGTCCTTCCACTTGGAGGTCTCCCTACCTTCTTGCGGAGTAAGTCCATCCCACCTGGAGGTCTCCGGGCCTGTTCGTTGAGTGCTCTACTAATGAGCTGATGATCTCAATCAGGTGTGTTAAATAAAGGAAACACACAGAGTGATGAGGTGGCCGAGTGGTTAAGGCGATAAACTGCTAATTCATTGTGCTCTGCATGCTTGAGTTCGTATCACATTCTCGTCGTTTCTTGCGGTTAACGGTGATTGTTAATCTGCTATACACCTTTGGTGTACCTTCCTTATGTGACACATTCAGTTCAATGAGCGCTCCACTAACAAGCTGATGATCTGAATACGGTGTGTTAAATAATTCAGTTTAATGAGTGCTCCACTAACAAGCTGATGATCTGAATACAGTGTGTTAAATAATGGAGGCACGCAGAGTGACAAGGTCGCCGATTGGTCAAGTAGATGGACTGCTAGTCCACTGTGCTCTAAACACCACCTTCTGATTCTGCCTTATTCCACCGAAGATAATGCAGCACAAAACATAAAAGGAATCTCTTTTGACAAGAAGATATTAAGCTTCCAGAGAAGCTTGCAAAAATTGCCAAGGCTGACTGTATTTCAAATCATCCTGGTGGGGTATTGGGTAAAATTTTCAACCGGCAATAATCATGCCTCGAATGTACCTCATAAGCTACAATATTGCCTCTGCGAAAGAATGGCAGAGACGGTCGCGACCTCTCCCGTGCACCCATGCGGACGTGGAACGACAGGGTGGTAACAAGCTTCAAACTGCAGTGTAATCAGTCTTCTGGCACTGATGGCTGCGTGGTGTGTCTACGAACCCAGCTAGCAATATGTACGAGAAGCGTTATTCATTGCTCTCTCTTTAATTAAAGAAGTGTGAGCGTTGCTTTCCTGAACCCTGCGGGGAGAGAATTATGGGTATCCTGGTAACAAAGGGGTGGAGTTCTAAAGCTTGTGGCCGAGGTCAGGAACGATTCGATTCAACGAACCCCCAGGGGGGTCGGGTAGGATACTGAAGAGTGCAAGGATACTG
>NW_015642140.1:683-847 GCF_001515625.1 Sinocyclocheilus rhinocerous | reverse complement strand
TCGGAAGTCTACGGGTTACGTCACGGACACTACGTCCATGTTTTTGTACAGTCTATGGTAATTATGCTTAAAGGTCCCATATTGTCAAAACTGAAATTTCCTGGCTTTTTTTCACGATAACTGAGGTCTAGGGGCTATTTAACTACCATATAAGTTTCAAAACA
>NW_015642140.1:0-185 GCF_001515625.1 Sinocyclocheilus rhinocerous | reverse complement strand
CCGCTGCGGAGTAACACATACCTGCGTGAATCGCCATAGACATAAACTTAGAGAAGTAGCTCCGGTTGGAATGTTCTTCCGCGGGATGTGTGCAGTTCTGTTTATTAACCGCTAGAGTGCCAAAGTTACATAGTGCTGCTTTAACAAATTTGGTCCATTTAGAAACTTTGCCGTGTGAAAGCGAA
>NW_015642139.1:14198-21759 GCF_001515625.1 Sinocyclocheilus rhinocerous | reverse complement strand
GGATTTTCCTGCCTTTGGCCTGAAAGGTTGGAATAGGCTCCAGCAACTCTTTGACCTTTTAGAGGACAAGTGGTCAGGAAAATGAATGAATGAATGGAAGATGGCAGTCTAGTAGTTTGTCTCAAAGTAATTGTTTTTATAAATAGATGGTATTTGATTTAAAGGTTTTCTATGTAAAACAAACAGATTTGCATTGCAACATTGTAGAATCTCAGAATAAAACATTCTGTTCTATGGCATATCTGTTCATCAAAACACTAAAATTATTGTTAAGATTACATTATGAATTTAAAGGGGATTTTTTTTATTTTATCAGATTGGCAAATCATTAGGCCTATTGTCAAACTGATGCTTGAGGGTTCCTGCAAAATAACTTTTTTCAGTATGTTATCTCTAGAATCATATTAAACTAATGTTGGAAAGTCCCCAGAGATCCATGACTGCCATAAACACAGCTAAACCTGCACCAATAATTTAGGTTTGTGATACTTCCTCATAAAATAGTCACATGATTATAAGAAAGTGTATTAATCATGTGAAAGAAACAGTCATTTTTAGTAAACACACTGACATTTCTCACAGAATGCTGGCAATACGCTCACTGTATGGTTCTGTTTCAGAGGCTTGGCATTTCACAAACAAAACCACAGCCATTGACTAGTTGTGACATGTCTTTCCTGAACCACTTTCCAAAACCATCCAGTTGCAAGAGAGACATCTTGTTATGTATTTAGTCACTAGGTAAACTGAAATTTCCATGGTTCTGTAAAATAAAAAGAATCTTTCAGTTTCAGTTTCATTTGGTAGCATCAGTCACATGAAACTTCAGCCACAAACCAGTTTGGGAAAGTTTCCTCGGCCAATGATCTACCAATGAGAGGACGGAAAGATTTACATGTCACCAGTTTCTAGGTTGATTGAAGTTGTCTTTTTTTAAAGTCTGCTTTCTTTCAAAGGGCCTTCATAAAAGATGAAGCATAATTGTATCTAGTGTAGGTTACACAAAAATATCAATAATATCTATAAATAGTGGAGATTTCCAAATAGTCACATGGGTATAAGAAACTATTAATCATGTGAATGTTACTGTCATATTTATGGAGATATACATTATTTAAAAATAAATAAATAACTCTTTTTAATCAGGCTTATGATTTATATGGTAAAGTTTAATTTCATTTGATCTTTAAAAAAAAAAAAACATATATAGGTTATATATTTGATACTCCATCTGTGGTCTTGTGTATGTGGTTTGGCTCACTCATCAGACAGAATGCTGACAATAAGCTCACTCTATGGTTCAGTTTCAGAGGCTTGGCATTTCATAAAAAAAAAAAAAACACAGCCATTGATTAGTTTACCTAGAGACTGAATACATAATCCACATTCCTGAGCTCTTAACCCTAGAGACTTTGAGCTTTGTAACTCTGCAGATCTTATACATGCACAAATAGCTACATAACACACTAAAGAAAAGAAAAAAATTGAAATTGCATCATATGACCCCTTTAACACCCTTTTGTTATATACTAAGCATGTACTCATTTTTACAAATACATATGGTAAAATAAGAAGAAGAATATAAATACTATTAAATTATTGTCTATAATAATCTGAAATAAATGTTTTAATATGACATTAGTTTGTGATGTTATGTGTTATTTTATAGTGTCTCGCTCCTTATAACTTTCTGGGACTGTCAGTCGAGCAATAATATGTCTTTTTGTTTGTCAATGGAAAAGATTACATATATTTTAAAAGGTAAATTGTCCTTATTTTAGAATATTTGGAAACCCTTTATATCCTTTATCTCAAACTCAGATTTTAGTAATATAATAAGTGAGGTTGAAAGAGATAAAATATCTTGATTCTCAACGTATTTCTACCCTCATTTTATTACTACCAAATCATTAGTCACTTGACCATTTATTGTTTTTCCTAAATTACCCCCTTGTATATGATTTGCTTCTTGTATGACTATTTTCAACTCTTCTTAGTCTGTAGCTATCTGAACTGACCTGTGCCCTTTTTTTTTCTTTTTTTTTTTATATTAAAAAAATCATTTTATTTATTTTATTTTTTTGTTAGTTGTTTTTCCTTTATTGTCGTTTAATTTATTGTTATTCTGTAAAAGAGATCTAACTATTTTATTGTATAATATTGTTGTAATATACTGGCATAATTTGTTACATCTCAATAAACAAATTGTTCAAAAAAAAAACTATACCCATCCCTAATGATGAGACATTAGGCACCTGGGCCTTGATTAGGCATTGATGACACACCATACGTTTTTAATAAAAACAAAACATTTTAATCATTGGTTACATTATTCATTGATTATAGTGTTTAATTTCTGAATTGATGTTTTCAGTTTTCTGTACTCATGATTTGGACACACTTTACATGGTTCAAAATATTTTGGCTTAGTATATGGACAAAGTAACAGAATAAATGCTGATTAATAAATGAATGCACTGTGGTTTTGGCCATTTTCTATTAGAATTTTATAGGGTTTTGTATTGGTTTCCATTACATATATGTATTGATCCCTAAAGGTATTCACTAATAACCATTAAACCATTAGAATTTATTTTTATTTATTTTACAGAATTTTTTTTTAATGTTTACTAGTTTATCAGTTCCATATGGATTTCAAGATAATGACCCGAGCACATCCCCATGGCCCGGACTAAAGGTGACAAGTAGATATTAAAAATAATGGTAGACGTGGTATTTTGGTCATTGAGACGTCCTCATCACGTTCCAGCAATCTACTACTATAACATCACCAAAACAAATACGTTGCTGCAACGAATATTGGTGCATTTAAGTCATGTCATATTTACCAGTTGATCTCAAATGAACACCATCACAAAGTCGTAATTATGAGTGGGAAAATTTAAGGCCTGAGTTTCCGAGTTGGGGGCATGTCAGTGAGAAACCATGTCGGATGTTGGATGGACACAGCCAAAGACTATAGCATATGCAGTGCCTGTATTGATGGTACATTTTTTAAATGAAGGAATTTTTTTTTTTTGACATATAGAATAAAATTATCTAGTTGTATTGTACAATTACGATAGAATATATAATGATTCAGTTTATAGTACCTTCATTAACTGAATAAAACAGAAAAAGCAAAAACTCGATACACAGTCCTTATTCATCATTTTGTAGATGCAGTTTAAAAAATCTTGAATTTTATGTAGAATTTTGCTCTGACCAAAGTGACCTGAACACCCTGATGTCGTCAACTACTAAATACAAACTTCCCAGGAGGACTTGAACGCACCATATGGTCCAGTCCGGTTATGTCTTCACAACTTAATTGATAGCTGGGTTTAAAGCCAAAGAGGAATTAATGTCCTCATGAGGGTGGAAAGTAAATGACCACTGCCTAAATTATGTATCCCTTTTAGAATATATGATTGATGTCTGGACATATCTGCAGAAGACTGCCAGAGTTGGACATTTGTGGAGTAATGTAGATGAGATTATGTGACCTAATGAAGAAGGCCGAGTTGACTAGCATTGCTATACACATCAATCTATGTTTACAGATTGATATGATGTAGGCACATGATTTTTTGTTTTATAGTTTTAGAATTTGAGAAGAATCTTCTTTGTTTGCATGTTGAAAAAGCTAAAATACAAAATCTGTAATTTACCCTAAACATGAAACCCAAAAAGTGCTGTCATTCATTTGTTTTTATAAAGGAATCGAAGATTATTCAGATAAAACTTTAAAGATTTTGTAATGTAGCCATGCAGGTCTTTGTTACGATGGCTGAGAATGTTTTCTATATTGTGGTATAGAATGAGTTTATTTTCAGGTGTAAATTAAGTGTTTTTATGGCATTTTGGAAGAAAGATGAACTGCTGAGTGTGGCTATATTTTAGAAAAAACAACTGCGTTAGGAGTTTTAAAAAGTATTCTGAATACTGAGAAATGTTACAAGCAAACTGTTATGTAAAGACATTTATTTATAGCTGAAATGAACATACAGCACAGAAACAAGAAATGTTTCAGTTGGTTTCTGAAGAAAAAAACGTGGATATTTTAGTCATCAAATCATACAGAAGAATTATTGTCAGAATGAATTAGAAGGAAGAATAACATCTGAAATCTGTTGATGGTCTAATTTATGCTAAATAATTTTTTTCCCATCAAATATATTTCATATAAGACTGCACAAATTTAATTCTAATATATTTTAATGGTAAATAAGAGTAAAATAATGATAATTAAAAGACTTCAGAGTGCCATTAATAACAAAGACCTAGAGTGTGTCCTAACGCTATGAAGCTATATGCATGTTAATTCAGTAAATGTACTGGAAAAGAAGCCAGCAAGAATGATAATCTCTACTTCTCTCTATAAAATCTCTATATTTTACACATCATTATATCATCATCAACATTCAATAAAAAATTACAAATATCAAACATATGTATTAGATTTGTTACTGTTTTCATTTTCCAAAATTGTTTTCATTGTTAAAAATGAAACATCAGTGTGAAGTTCAGAAAGTGAGTTCTCTATCGATGAGTCAAGTTGAATCCTCTTCCAGTCAGTCTGATCTGTAATGTATATGATTATTATGTGACTCATTGTAACAATGCAGTAATAATTTATTTTATTATGACAAACAGTTTCAGTTTCCAAAGTATTCATTAAAAACTTACCATCATTAAGTTGGTACCAGGATCCTCCCTATCAAAATAAGAAAAGTGATTAATAAAGAACTTGAATAGAGACATTATGTCTAAACAGATGAGTATCAGCTTGATTTGCTCTCATCTTCACTGACCTGATGATTTTTTCTTATAATAAATGAGTCCAGCAGCTGCGATGATGATTCCCAGCACCAGACCAGACGCCCCGATGGCGATTTTATTCCTCTCAGACTCAGGGAGAGATGGATCTATGAGATACAGAAACCACTTTTTATTTGAATATTTACAGTGTTCAATATTGGCCTAGCATGTGTGAATGTAATTACTGGAGCTTTACATATTTTTATTCAATCTTAATTTTGTTTGTCAAAATATGTCATTTATATAAGTCTTATGTGAAGGAAAATAAATGTTTCGTCTTACCCCAGTCTATGATGATGGGTTTAGTTAAGCCGGCGTGATCCACCGCGCAGGAGATCTTCTCTCCAGATTTGGGGGTGTACTCCAGGTGGGAGTGAATCTGGTAGTACCAGTCCCCATCAGCCAGCTCCTCAGTTGAGGTCACATCAGAGGTCACAACTTTACCATCTCTCATCCAGGACACTTTGATTCTTTTTGGGTAGAAGTCATAAGCGCTGCACATCAACACAGCTGGATGTCTGCCACCAGCCTGCGTCCCTGAACTGAGTTTAACCTTTGGTGGCACTGAATCAATAACAATAACATCTTAAGGGCACATCCCACAATAAATATTGTGATTACATGCAAGGTGCACTATAAAGTTTCATAAATATTATTGTATTTTTGTGTTTGGGAGTGTATTTCTAAGGGCAAACAAAAATTAAAACAATCATTTGTTGTTGTTTTTTATCTTGTGACATTTTAATATGTCAGTTAAAAAGTTGAAGACTGTCAGTTGAAGTTTTTAAAAAATATATAAAATTATCAAACTGTCGTGTAAAAGTATCTAGTGTAAACATTTAAAACAAGAGTTTCATGTGTAACAGGAGAGATCAGAATTTTGTGCCACTTACCTGCTTTGTTTAAAATGGCACTGTAATAAATTTCAGCATTAGGTTTGCAGTATCTGTCCACCTCAGCTCTCTCTTGCTGCAGCTGGCTGGGATTTTTGTTCCATAAGTCTGCGTTATATACTCCATGTGCAGTGTACCCCACATACTCCCCCACAGTGCTGTTGAACTGTATGTACACATCTTTATTGAAGATATAGTTATCAACGAACACCATGTCACTGAGATCACTGGAGCTGAAGATGCATTTAGCCCACCGAGAATTGTAGTATCCATTAGCTGAAAAGAAATGTTAAAACAGCATTACAGTTATGTCAGATGATTTCATGTCAACTACAGAAAAAAAGAAGGACTTAGATACATTAGTTGGTTACAGTATTAGTGAACTGTCTTGTTTATTACTACTTCTACTATTAATAATAATTAATCATGACGAATGTTACTGTCGATATATATCTACTCATTTTACATGACGCTTAATTTTATTTACCTGCTCCAGTGAATGCAGACAGCATCAATATGAGATGAAAACACAAGACCTTCGGCAGTGACATTTTCTCTCACTGTGACTGTCCCAACTGAAGAGATATCCTGCAATACTTTGTTCATGAGGTGAATATCTGAAACAACCAGCCAATCAGCATCTACACATACAAGTGTCAAGTGTTGCTAAGCAGTATCCTGTTTTATTTTAGTACTAAAGCCAGTTACACAATGACTGCATTCTTCAAGCTTCTCTGCTAATTATAAAGGTTTAATTAAACCATAGTTTATCTTCACTATTTTAACCAAGTTCATAATGTATGTTTTAAAGTTGGTTGCTACAATCAAATACTACTAATATGACAAATCTCAACAGGAGCTTATCGAGAGCAACAATAATAATGGTCATCTCAATTATTTACATCAAGCTGTTTTGCTTTCTGCATTGTTTTTATTAGGTGTAAATTGAATAGGAGGAGGTGCGTGATTGTACTGATTGTAACAAGGTCCATTTGTTTAGCATACCCTAGTGAAAAAAATTATACTTTATTGTATTTGTAATATATTACCTGTTTTAATAGTACATTGCAAATACGTGTTTGGACCCACGCTTTGAATCAGAGGGACGGTTGGGCTTGTCACTGAGAAGATGCATGAGGATTTTCTCGTGTTTAAGGTAAGTTTGCCTTTCTGTTTTAGGTTTCTGATTTGTAATACTTTGGTCCGTGTGCATTTCGATAGTTTGATTCTTGTTTGCTTGACTCATTATACTGTACATTGACGTTCATATTAATCACATAACCTCATTAAAGTTAACTTGCGTGCGGTCACAGTGAGTGATGTTTCAGCGAAAATGTTTTCAATAGTTCAGAGATTCACAAAGCTGTTTTTCACGTAAAAACTTGAGCACAATTGGAAATTACTGTTAATTATTTAACGTTGTTGTAACTGCTAGCTAGCTAACATCATTACTAAATAAAACAATCGCATAGTTTAGCATAACGCTAGTTTCTGCTCTTTCAAACACTCGACTGACATAATAGAGAGAGTTTAGAGCAATAACATTGTAGTAATCTCATTAATTGTCGTGTTTTGTCGCTATGCTAAGCTAACATACTACCTAACCCTAAAGCACCTGTTGCCACCAGCGATTGTGTTTTATAGGACTAATTTTGAAAAGTGTGAATAGAAAGTGTTAGTAAAAGTGTTTTACGCTTCTTTATGATGGTATTCAACTTATAGTTAATTCCAGTCCAGTCTTGTCAGTTATATCTCTTCTTTTGCTCAAACAATCTGTAATTTGTTGGTTAAAAAGCAAAGTCTTATGAACACATGTTTCTATTAACAGGAAGGCTTTGGATTCACTG
>NW_015642139.1:0-4972 GCF_001515625.1 Sinocyclocheilus rhinocerous | reverse complement strand
TTACTAAATAAAACAATCGCATAGTCGCTAGTTTCTCTAGTTTCTGCTCTTTCAAACACTCGACTGACATAATAGAGAGAGTTTAGAGCAATAACATCTCATTAATCTCATTAATTGTCTGTTTTGTCGCTAAGCTAACATACTACCTAACCCAAAGCACCTGTTGCCATCAGCGATTGTGTTTTATAGGACTAATTTTGAAAAGTGTGAATAGAAAGTGTTAGTAAAAGTGTTGTTACGCTTCTTTATGATGGTATTCAACTTATAGTTAATTCCAGTATCTTTTCTTTTGCTCAAACAATCTGTAATTTGTTGGTTAAAAAGCAAAGTTTTATGAACACATGTTTCTATTAACAGGAAGGCTTTGGATTCACTGTAGAATAAGCCTGAGTGTGAGTTGATGAGCATACAGAAGGAGTGATTGGTCTAATTCTCATATCCAGGCAAGTATAAATCTATGCATAGATTTGCATGATATAACATTATTGTCACGGGTACAAAAGGAGGATTCAATTGCGAATGTGAAATATAACAGTTTAAAAAAAAAATCAAAATCAAATTCAGTAAAAAAGTGATGTTTGTGTGTTGCTGCTGTTGCTAAATGTTTTTATTTTTTTATGTTTGTTTCTTTCAGTGTTCTTTTTATTTAAAAACATGGTTGGTGCATTTTATGTTTTGCAATGCTAAAACCATTTGAGGTTTAAATAAACACTGTTTGAATTGTTAATAATGTGTCTCTGTCTGTCATTGAAGTTATGTATTTATTGTAATGACCTTAAAGTGGATTCAGCATTGGAGAAAAATTTGCATATATTTACTCAAAAATAATAAATTTATAGTATTAATTACAACTAAAATACACTTCGTACAAAAAATAGTTGTTCCAAAATAGCACACTTCAAGTTAACTAATCATTAACATACTAATCAATAACATACAGTTATTAACATAACTGACAATTAGTCTGGCTGCAAGTATACTTAGTATACTTTTTTTTTCACTAGGGTACAGTATCTTTTCACCTCCCTTACGAAAAAAAAGTTTATTCAAGTGTGCTATTAGTATACATCTTTTAAACTAAAAATAGGAAAGTATACTTTCAGTAAACTTACCCACATTCAAGTGTTTACAAAAAAGAATGCATATCATGTGTAATCATTTATTTTTCATTATTGCTTTATTAATGTCTTATTCACAAGCAAAGTCCATGCCAAAACCATGAATGTTGAAGAATTCATATATTGAATATAATGTTAGGAATGAATAGGGAGAGGATGAAGGGGAAATAGGACGATAGTCAGTTTGATCTGGGTGTGTTAGTGGCACGGAGAGACTCGGGGTGTGGGTATCATCTCAGTTATATGAAGGCCAAGCGATTAGGACCCCTGATGCAACCTGGAAGGGAAGGGAAGAGGGGATAGGAACGATGGTTGAATGGATGAGAGGGAGGTGAAGGGTGGGTTCGGAGAGAATGAGACAAACAGTTCTGTAAGGGGTGGCCTGATATAAGTACATTTTTCGGAAGTTAACAATAACATCTTAAGGGCACATCCCATGCATTACATTACATGCAAGGTGCACTATACAGTTTCATAAATATTATTGTATTTTTGTGTTTGGGAGTGTATTTCTAAGGGCAAACAAAAATTAAAACATAATCATTTGTTTTTGTTTTTTTATCTTGTGACATTTTAAAATGTCAGTTAAAAAGTTGAAGACTGTCAGTTGAAGTTTTAAAAAAATCTATAAAATTATCAAACTGTCGTGTAAAAGTATCTAGTGTAAACATTTAAAACAAGAGTTTCATGTGTAACAGGAGAGATCAGAATCTTGTGCCACTTACCTGCTTTGTTTAAAATGGTACTGTAATCAATTTCAGCATTATGTTTGCAGAATCTGTCCAGCTCAGCTCTCTCTTGCTGCAGCTGGTTGGGATCTTTGTTCCATAACTCTGCGTTATATACTCCATGTGCAGTGTACCCCACATACTCCCCCACAGTGCTGTTGAACTGTATGTACACATCTTTATTGAAGATTTAGTTATCAATGTACACCATTGTGACTGGTTGAGGTGTGGCCCCAACCTTAGTTAACTCCCTGTATTATCACTATTATCATCACTATTTTGTATTTTTAATGAAGAGATCTAAACTATTTCTAGAGAAACTTAGCCTTCCTGTAGCTCAAACAGAAGAGCATGGTGCTAACAATGACAAAGTCAAGGGAAAGCAAGAACTGATAATATTTGTTCCTTGAATACAGTATAAGTCACTTTGGATAAAAGCGTCTGCCAAAAGCATACATGTAGATATTGGCTATATTCTAAATAATAGTATATATTATTATATTATAAAAAATATATTCTATATTATAATATATTCTAAAATATATTTTTGATCCTCTGGTCTATTCTATTCTCGTCTGTTCCTGTCTTTCAACACATACAGCCATCTGTCTGCTGTTTTATGGACAGCCTTAATAGGCTTTTGAGGTTACTTTGCCTTGGAACAGTTATATAGATGACAACACAATATAAAATCACAAGTGAAATCAAAACAGAGAATCTTTATTTGGAGTGTATGTCAGAAAACGTACAAGACCTTGTAAAATTGATAACTTCAAATTGATTACAATGACAGGAAATTCCAAAATTTACAAAAAATGTCTACACTATTTTCAAGCACATTTTTAAGAATGCCATAATGTTTGTTGAAAAAGACTTGAATTGATCCAGCAATGAGGAAGACAATAAGAGCTCAACCAGAGAGTAACTAACAGATAAAATTATTCAAATTAAAAGTCCAATATCACTCTGGATGAGCTGAAAAGATGTATTAGCAAAAAGATCATCTATCATTTAAAGCCTTTTAGACATCTGTATGTAAGTGTATGGTGTTACATTTCAAACAAAGATGTTGCCTCATTGGTGCATTATTAGAAATATCAGGCATTATTAATGTTGTTAAAGATTATATTGAAATTTATGTGTCTATGAATCTATTTCTATATAACATCTAAGACGTTTCCTGTCATCAATGTGATGTGACAGAATGATGCTCAGAATTACGGTTTTAAATTTCATTAGAGCCAAGTGAAACTGGCTTTATTTGGAGGACCTGTTACACACTATATACAATTTCTTTTATTAAAGTTTGCTTCCATATCTGGGATGTCAGTTGCAGTTGTTTCCTTTAATCAGGAAGAAAGTTCCAGCAGCGACTCCCAGCAGCCCCAGAGACAGACCCACTCCACAGAACACTGCTGGACCAACACCGGGCACAGCAACGTCCACTTCTAGGATACACACATATACAACCATTTTGTTTAAGCATTTTTAATAATGTAGACTTTATTAATGTTATATCTCCACAATGTAAATTGTATATTTTAGGCTGCTACTCTTCTCTTTCACATCAATAATACATTTTATTTGAATATATACATATTTGTATTCATTATTTATAGAAAATAAGTAATAAATAAATATTAGAAATCAATAAATAATAGAAATCTGTAAGTCCAGTGATTCTATAAAACCACACACTCACCCCATGTTTTGGTCTGAGGTTCATCGAGAGCTACGTGGTTCACAGTGCAGCTGTAAATGTCTCCCTCTTCAGGTGTGAACGGCATACTGGAGAAGATGTTGTAAGTGCCGTCATCATTTGGGCGATACTGACTTAGACTGTCTTCTTTTAAAGCCTCATTGTTTTTAGTCCATGAGACTCTGACAGGTGGAGGAAAGAATCCACTCACATGACAGATGAGGGTGTTTTCAACATTCAGCTGCACATCCTCCTCAGCATAGATGGAAGTCTGAGGTTTGTCTGATAACACAGGCAAAGACATGGATGCTGTTATTATTTCAAGCATTTGAGATACAATTTGTTTAAACCAAATTTAGAATTAAACCATTTGTTTAAACCAAATTGTTACAGTTGTTACACACAATTGAATAAATATAATTAAAATGCATATCCTACCCATTTTCTCTTGTGGATTTTTATAAGCTTTGATAGCTACGGCTAAGTTTGCTTTGCAAACTTGCACATTAGATAAGCCTTGCTCATAAAATCCAGGATAGCCGATGGGATCTGTAAAGTCAGGTAGAGTAGCTACTGCTACTCCTTTAATGAAGTCTGCATGGTACAATTCCTCTCCATCCAATCCAAACATATATTCTTTCTCTGTATCAGAGCATCCCAATAAAGTGAAATCTTCATGCACAACTGAAACAGGGAAAAAAAAAGTATTTGCTTAATATAACAGTACATTATCAGTCTAGACAAACTACATGAGAAATTTAAATATAGGACTGTTTGAATATGAGATGTATTTATACCATTGATTTTGCATGATTTTTGACAATTGCTTAATTTTTATTAATTAAAATTACAGAAGCATAAACTGCTTACAATTTTTGAAATTAGATTTTTCTGTCTTAATACAAAACAAATATTTTCATGGCAATGATTTAACCTTTCAGGACGTATATTCCATATCAGTATTCCTTGAATACAGTTAAAGATGATACAAATGGTGTCTTTTAACAATTGATTAGTGATAATCCACTGACTTACCTTTGTTCTCAGAAGAAACAAGCGCAGCAAGCATGAACATAAATACACAGAGCTCCATCTTTCTCAGAGCTGAATGGGACAAACATCACACAAACTCTTTTTTGTTTGATGATAGCAGGTCTTTACTCCGCCTTATGGCTCATGTGGCAGCCTCATAATCCTCAACCAATCAAAATCATCCCACAGTCTGATATTCTTGTATCTTGGCAAAACTTTTTTTTTTCCATTTTCACATTTACACAAGTTTGTTCAATTTATGAACAACCAGCTACCACTATAGTTTACTTTATATGTATGACTTTTCAATATATAGTTGTATTTATTTAGTTTTGTAATTTGCTTGATAATATACATGCAAATGTACATTTTACACAAACAGTATGCAGTAATCA
>NW_015642138.1:665-4316 GCF_001515625.1 Sinocyclocheilus rhinocerous | reverse complement strand
GTGGACCCTCGCATCCAAGCTTAGACATCAGCGGTTGATTAATACCTTCGCAAAAAACTCTATCAGAGTAATAGGCAATGGATAAATACTCTTGAATATAGTACTCGAGCGATCGCGTGCCCTGCTCGAGGGCTAATAACAGTCTTGCAATGTCCATACCTGGCCAATGTTCATCCGAGAAGCTGCTGGATCCTTGTGTGGCCGAGTATTCTGTAACGGGGTGAACGAGACGAGAGACGTGCGGATCCATACGCATAGCTTTATTCAGAGACATGGTCAGAAGCAGGCAGGGTCAAAACATCAGCAAACAGGTATGGCACAGACGAGACAAGAGCAATCCAAAACGGGCGTGAGTCAGTCGACAGCGAACGTTATCCACAGGTCTTGACATGAGGGGTAATCCAGAAACACGAGCAATAGTCCAGGGGAGGTACAAACAGAGTCCGAACGGCGAGACAAGGGTTAATCCAAGAAACATAGGCAAGAATCAGAATACGAGAAAACAGGCAAGGCAAAACTATGACTAGACTATGAAAACTAGAAACTGGCTCCGTAAGGTAGACACACATCCGCCATTAAAGCAAGTAACAGTGAGTAAAACAATGGTAATGTGTGTGAATAGAGTATTAGTAATGTAAGCGAGATTAGCGGCAACCACGCTGGCGATGCTAGCGGGCTATTTGCTAATAGCGGACTCGGGAAATCAAAATAAAACTAGTGATAACAAGGCGCTCTGATTGTTTTTGTTGTAGAATACTATAGGGGATATATTCACACGTTATAGAAACGAAAATGATGGTGTATAAAATTGATTTTAAGATAAAAAATTAGACGACAAAGAATTAACTTGACGGAGCTAAAACTCAAAACACACGGCCTGACCTCTGGTGGTGCGGGTGACCTCTGGTGGTGAGTGAACGGAAGTTCATAGACCGGATTCGTGACAGATGTTTACATATAGTCCACATGACAAAATAATAGCTGAATTATGTCAGAAGCTTCAGAAGAAACCTATATGTATCCCATGTTACCTGGGGAGTTTTTCTGAAGAATAATGGACAGTTTAACTGTCTGACAGTTTAAGGGACTCATGAACAACTATCCCAAAAAAAATAAAATAATAATAATGGCATTTTTTTATTAAATTCAATAGCATATGTCCTGATTAACATATGAGAGTAAAGCCTGAATTGAAATGTTCATTCAGGAATCAGAAACAAGACACACCCATTGAAGTTGAAATAGAAGACTGTATTGATTTTAAATAAATTTATTAAAGGTTTAAATGTCAAACTCTGTCAAAACAACTGCAGTATCTTCCTCTAGGGGGCAGTAATACTAGAGACTCTTTGGAAGGTTTCGCAAGCTATTCTTGAATGTCAATAGCGTGACTTCTGCATCTCTTTTGACAATGAAAACAACTGGAAAATGTTCTTTGAGAAATCTGTAACACGACAGCCTTTGAAGCTGAGGTAGAAGATTGTTTAGAAGATTTATTTTAAACTAAATTATGTATCGGTTTCATTTTCTATAGAATGTGTTCAATTATAGTTCTGTGGCTAAAACCACCATCAAAATGTTCTTCTAGGAATCAGTAACAAGACACACCTTTTGAAGTTGAGATGGAAAACTGTATGCATTTTAAATTAATTTATTAAAAGTTTGAATGTCAAACTCAGTCTTAACAAATGCAACATGTTCCTCTAGGGGGCGGTGTACTGCACAATCTATGAAAGGCTTTGTGAGCTTTTTGCTCAATCCTTACATTTAAATAGCATTTGCTTTGTTGCAGTTTCGTGACTAAAACAACCATGTAAATGTTGTTCCATAAACCAGTAACACGACACACCCCTTATAATTGGGACAGAAGAGCGTATTTATTAGAAATGAATAGATGTAGGCCTATTTGTTGCCATTTCAATATCGTGCATTGTGTTATAGTTCTGTGCATGAGACCAGCATGTAAATATTGTTCAATCAACCAGTAACAACCCAGCAAACACAAAAACTTTGTAAAAAGGTTGTTTTTTTTCACGTTGTGAAAAGGTCGTGATAATGTTTTTTCCCTGACATATTTAATACGACAAATGTCAAGGTTTTTTTTCACGTTATTAAAAACGTTGTTTCACAACATTGCAGAAATGTTTTTATCACGTTCGTATGTCTCCTTCTAACGTTTTATAAACGTACTTACCACGTCCAAACTGGTTCTTTACATGCTGCCATCAAAATGTTTTCTTTACAGTGTTAAATCTGAATATTCATCTTATTACCAGCACTTTTTTACATTTCACCTTACTTGTAGCGTTGCTGACTTCTGGTTGTTGTCTATTTTATAAGCCTACATTGTTAGACATTTCAAAGGGTTTTTACAGTAACTTACTGGCAACACTGTTGCCAGTAAGTTACTGTAAGATTTACAGTAGCAAACTGTACCGTTTTACAGTAAATTACTATAAAAAAATCTAATTCATCAGTATACTACTGTAATTTATTTTAACATAGATTTCATTTGATTGTATATTTTTATATATAGAATTCATTTGATTTTTATCCTACATACTGTATGTACTACTGGCATTCAATTAAAACAGACACAATAATGACAAAATATCAAATTCTTTATTTAAAACATTGAATGTATAACACTTAAAATAGTCTTCCAATGCTGGAACAGTTAATCTTCACCATTTCTCCTGTCTTTTTTGACACATTTTGCAGTGCATTATGTTGTATTCTCTGGATTTATCCTAACAAAGAATCTATAGGCAACAAAAACATTATGGGATAAGAAATACATAGCCGTCTGCAAAACCCAGGTGCTGTTCCAAAACGTGGCCACCACCTTTGCTCACCATCCACTTTGTTAGTGACAGAAATGTGTTCCCTGAAAAACAAAAAGTAGAAATTGCACACTTTTAAAAGACAAACCCCATATAGAATACACAAAACTCTCAAAACCATATTTGTTCTCTTACCTGAATTATCAGTCTCAGGGTGGCTGGCCTGCTCATGTCTTTCTTGATGCTTCACTGCAGTTGCCTTTAATACAAAAAATGCAGTAAAACTTAAATTCCATTAAAAACTATAACAAACTGATTCTAAAACTAAGTCAGATAGCCATAAAACTAGTTTAACCTAGCTAACATATGGGTTTATTTTCTCAATAGGCTACTGGCCAACATTAACTAACACCTGAACAAAATTTCACATTAGTTAACTTAATATTAATATAAGATAAGCATTGCTTGTTAAAAATAATTTTAATTCGGTACGTTAATTCAATATGCTGACAAAGTCATTTGAAAGGATAGTGCAGTTTACCTTGGTAAAGTTACCTCAATGTTAACGGGTAATTTGTTAACTGGTGTTCAAAAATCTGAGAAGGGTCTGGCTGCAGACTTGCACTTGTACTCTCAGACTTGCATTCTCAGACATGCACTCTCAGACACTTGCGCTTCTGCAATTGACATCACTTGCAATCTTTTTTATTTTTTATTTTGTTCTATTTATTGATTACTTTTTGTTTGAATCTCTCAACATTTTACAACAGTAGCCAGGTGGTGAAGACAAGAAAAAATTAACTAAATTACAATGTCACTTGCAATCGCCACTTGCACTCTCCGATACCTGCGACGTCACTTGCAATCG
>NW_015642138.1:0-627 GCF_001515625.1 Sinocyclocheilus rhinocerous | reverse complement strand
AGTCACTTGCACTCTCCGCTACCTGCGACGTCATTTGCAATCGACACAAATCGTGGAGACAAGACGCTGTGGTGGTGATTAAACGATTAAAACTAATTTTATACTATAACGTTCAGGGTCCTGCAAGAAAAAGACAAGACCCGCAAATCCGTGGCTACAGAACAGCAGAATATGAACGCACTGCACAAAGTCTCTCGTTAAGCGTTTTCCTCCTGTAGAAAAACATAAACACTTAACATGGCTTAATGTATTAAGATACATTAAGTGCAATTAAAAGATCAAATTCGATATATAGTTATTATTTAATGTACTACAAGGCAAACAGATGGCTATGAACACAATGCGCAAACTTTCACTTGTCCTCCCATACAGCAAAACGCTTAATGTGGCATAATAACGGATGATAAAGACAATTCAGTAGCCTATATGTCTTGTTGTTGACTCAAAGTATATACAGAACAGCAAATATGAACGTGCATTATGAAATGCATTAAGTGATTTTAAAAGGATCAACTCCGTACAGGCAAGCAGACGAGCACAGAACGCAATGCGTTAAATTGCACGTTAAACATTTTCAAAAGGGTCTGGCTACAGCCTTGCACTTGCACTATCAGACTTGCACTTTTT
>NW_015642137.1:0-515 GCF_001515625.1 Sinocyclocheilus rhinocerous | reverse complement strand
TCCTACGAAGGCTGCATTTGAAGGCCGATTGTGTCACGGCGGCGCGACGAGGACCGTCCCAATTCACGATGCACCCTCTGAAGGCTGCATTTGACCGTCACCGTGGCGCGACGCTGCCGCAATCAATTCGAACGCGACTTCAAATGCGTCCTCCGTTTCTCCGGACTTCAAATGCGTCCTCTGTTTCTCTGGCAAATGAAGGATACAACCGATGGATCCTTCGCAGCCTACCCTATCCCAGAATTCATAGCGCGCCAGTGAAGACGGGGTTTTTATTCAAACAAAGTGGGTGACGGTTCTGTGGCGGCCGACAAATACACTTAGTTCTATAAATGTAAGTATTGTGTTTGAATGCACTGAAATAGCTTGTATTTTTTTTCACTTGTATTTTTATTTTATTATTATTATTATTGTTGTTATTATTTTAGCGCTGTCATGCAAGATATGTCCGCAAACATTCTAAGCAAACGTGATGATCCAGAAATATGATTTCTGGAGTATTTTGTATGCATGTC
>NW_015642136.1:0-553 GCF_001515625.1 Sinocyclocheilus rhinocerous | reverse complement strand
AGGCCGACGACATAAGAGGCAAGGGATAGCGATTCTTGACTGTTACGCCGTTCAGCCCCCAATAATCGATACAGGGACGCAAGGACTCATCCTTCTTTTTTACAAAGAAGAACCCTGCACCGGCAGGCGAGGAGGACGGAGCGATAATTCCCGCGGCGAGAGACTTGACGGAACGATAATTCCCGCGGCGAGAGACTCTGTGAGGTATTTCTCCAGAGCCTCTCGCTCGGGCGCCGAGAGCGAGTATAAACGACCGCGGGGTGGCATGGTGCCCGGAAGGAGCTCTATGCTGCAGTCATAGGGGCGATGAGGCGGCAAGGAGGTAGCCCGGGAACGGCTGAAGACCGCCCGCAGATCGGGGTACTCCCCCGGAACTCCCGACAATTCACCAGGCTCCTCCTGAAACACAGACACAGAGGAAACAGTAGGGACAGCAGAAACCAAACAGTTGACATGACACGATAAATTCCATGAGTGAATAGAACCCTTAACCCTGTCAATCTGAGGATTGTGCCGAGTAAGCCATGGATGCCCAAGAACGATGGGGGTCAAC
>NW_015642135.1:97495-107389 GCF_001515625.1 Sinocyclocheilus rhinocerous | reverse complement strand
ACTTGTCCTTTATGCTTTCAATGTTTGAACTCGCATAATTAAATTCAATTTTAAATCCAGGTTGTGAATGGAATTTTTGCAAATGCTTGTTGTGAGTCATTTAAAAAAAAAAATATGTTTGAACTTGCAAATGCTGCATTGAACACGCACATGATGCATTGAATGTTTAAATAGAAAGTCCGAACGTGCATAGCCTATGATTCATGGATGTTGGACTTGAATGTCTGGACTTGCAATGGCAAATTATGAGTAGAATTCTTAAATTTAATGTTTAAACTCTCAGATGATCGAATATGTTTCATTTAAATGCTTAAATCAAATATTTCAAATTTACATAACGATGCATCGTGTTTGAATTAAATCTTAAAACTGAAATACGATGCATCTAATGTTCAAACTGAACTTTAACAACTATAATTAATTTTACATTTTTTTTACAGTTTACATTTGAAATGGGGTATAATGCATTGTATTGTATGATCAAAATGATTTTTTTTAATTGCATGTGATGTCAAATTTTTAAATCAAATTCATCATTCCATTATGTTTTGTATTAAACACATGTATGATACATCTAATATTTAAATCAAACTCGCATGTTATGAATCTAATTTTGAAATACAGATTTGGGATAACTTTGCAAATTATAAATAAAATCTCAAATATCACATTGTCATAAGTATTCAGGCCCTTATATCTTTCCCCACCAGCATTTTTCTCTCTTTTTTTTTTAAGATTTATTTTTTGGCATTTTTGCCTTTATTAGGATAAAACAGATCAGAACTGACACGAAGCGAAGTGGGAGAGAGATAGGGATTCGAACTCAGGACGCCAGTATTGCAACAGCCACCGCCAGCATTTTTGATCATTTTCACAAACTTTCTTGGCCCCCAGTATTTTTTGTTGCATGGCTATCTAACATGCAATATGTCAAAAGAAAGAACAAAACCCATTTTATTCTAGCATTCTGTTTTTAACATCAACTGAATGTGGGTAAGTTCCATTAAAAAAAGCAACATTTTGAACAGAAAGCTGAGAAAATTGTGTTTCTGTAAAAGACTACATCCGGATCAGATTCAGATCAATGATCAAAACATAGATGCAATAGATCGCTTCTTCAACACCCCCAAAGCTTCACACACCTTTACCACTTCCTGGGTCGGTAACGTTAGGCAGTTTTGATTTATATGCTGTTTGATGATTGTTTGTTTAGATATGCATCTGCTTACAAACGGGATCACATGTTTCTGCTTCTTCTTTGCCGTTTTTTGATCCAGATATTTAATACTCTTTCAGAATATGTGTAATAGCGCCTTTTACCATAACAGTGAAAACACGGAAAGCCGGAAAATTCCATCAACCCAGAAATTAAAATTGCCATCATTTAACCTCATGTTGTTCAAGACATTAGTTAATCTTCGAAACACTAGATACTTTTGTTAAATCGTCATCTTTCAATGTCCATCCATTGAAAGTCCATTACACCAAAACTTTAAAACTGTACTTGTTTGATGCGCAAGACCTCAAACCTAATTGATTCTTACATATCAGCAAGGTGCATTTGAGCTAAGGTTTATCATATTTGATGTACTCTATGTACAGTATCACAGAAAATGAAAAAAACAAAAAAACAAAACTGTTACTGGGGCAGTAGCCTACCTTTTTTAGAAGGTATAGGTACTAATATCTTTAAGGCACCAATACGGACCCTTTAGGTATATAGCTATACAGATACAGATTTAGCGATATTGCAACCTTGAGTATCTGACGATATTGATGCCAGTCCAATACCAGTTTAAAATATCTATACCTCAATGGATAACTTAAACACAGTTGGTGCAACCGGCCCCTTGATTTGAGGATTTTCTGCCATTCTTTTCTGCAGATCCTCTCAAGGTCTGTCTGGTTAGATGAGGACAGCCAGTTGGCCATTTTCAGGTCTCTTCAGAAATGTTTGATTGGGTTCAAGTCCGGTCTCTGGCTGGGCCACTCAAGGACTTTCAAGTTTTTGACTAAATCAAGTCACTGCAAGTCTGAATGTCACTTGAATATATTGGTGACCCTATGAGCGTGTCAATCACACAAGCACAGATTAAAAATATTTTGGGGATTAAAATGTTAATCCTTTTGGAACCTCTTCAAACAAATTACTAGAGCTGTCTGGAGTCAATCTGAATTAAGGGGAGATCTGTTCGGATGTTCTAAGTCCTGTCACAGCCTTATATATTTGGACACTAACTGTATTATTTTCAGGACAGGCTTTCTTTAGGGCTGTCGTGTTGTTTATCATGTTTCGGAAATGTTACATGATTGTGCACTAGTCTTCTGTGAGCTCTAATCTAGATTTCCCTAGAGATCCATTTGGCGTTGATGATCTTCCAATGACATTCATGACAGTGACAGACCAAAAAATAATTTCAAGATTTAAAGAAATGCTTCACCCAACAAGAAAAATAATCATTAATTTACAAAAGTAGACAGCTTATTCCTCTTCGTTCCTTTTATTCCTCTTTTGTTTTGTTGACAGGCATGTTGCTGTTTTTTTTTTTCAGCTTTCTTTTTTTTTTCCTTTCGTAAAAGGTACTAGTAATAGCTATTGTTTTACTTTCTCTGAAGATAAATGTGCGTTGTACTTGCCACCCTGATGATGCAAGTTTTGTGAATTGTTGCTGTAATGTTGCTATGTGGTTGATGAGTTTTAAAGGGATAGTTTACCCAAAAATGAAAATTCTGTCATTAATTACTCACCCTCCGTGTTGTTCCAAACCTGTAAGACTTTCGTTCATCTTCGGAACACAAATTAAGATATTTTTGATGAAATCTGAGAGCTTTCTGAACCTGCATAGACAGCAACACAACTGAAATGTTCCCAGGTCCAGAAATGTAGCAAGGACATTGGTAAAATAGTCCATGTGACATCAGGGGTTCAACCGTAATTTTACAAAGCGACGAGAATACTTTTTGTGCGCAAAGAAAACAAAAATAACGACTTTATGCAACAATTCTTCTCATCCTCATCCCGTCTGCTGTGGCACGCCACCATTGTGGAGACAGTATCACGACACATGCACATGGCATTGCTTCTGCTTTATGTAAACGACACATATGCATGGTGATACTGCTTACATTGAAAACGCACATGCGTCAGCAGGCGCATACGTCGTTTACATTAATTTTTAAGTTAAGAAATTCAAAGTTTTAAGCGGTGTATTCACACCAGGAATGTCTGCTAGTTCACTTGTTTTGGTCTGGACCAAATGCAATGCTGTCACGCCCATGGACTATTTGTGTGTGTTTTGCTCCCCGTGACCCAGTTTCTCCCTCATGTTTGATTGTGTTATTTAGTCCTAGTCTGTGCAGTCTCTGTCGGGTCTACTAAGTTGTGTTCGTGTGTCATTCCTCGTTCCTTGTTCCTGAGTTGGATTTACCCCTGTGTCTTATTGATTTAATAAAGACTTTTTCGTGTATTCCACGGCTCCGTGTTCCTTCCGGCAGCGATAGTGACAGAAGAACCGACCAAACAGTTTTTCCTGCATGTTTCCCCTTAGTTTGTTTTGTTTTTTTTCATTTCCGTTGTGAGTTTCCATGGATCCCCTCTCCCGTTCGGAATACCTCCTCCTCCTGCTGGAGCAGGGGGAGAGATCGCTCGAGGGCCATACCAGACTGTTCCTGGTCCTCGCTGCTCTAACCAGCTACCTGGACGATGCGCTCTGTGCGTTCTACGACGCCAGTTTAAACATCTCGTGCAGAGCGCTGTCGTCCGAAGATGGTCCTTGAGCGAATTTCACCGCCTTTGTGGAGTGGACACTGGCGAGAAACGAATCTCCGTTCCCCGCCTGTTCCCAGGAGAATCTCGCCAGTTCCACTCCCGACCCAGTGCCCAGCCCACCATCTCCCCGATGCGATGAGCGCATGCCCGAGCCCACCGCTGACGGAGAGCCGAAGCCCGCCGCGACCGACGAGCCATTGCCGCACGAAGCGACAATGCCGAGGATCGCCCCGGAGCTGCAAATGACGTCAGTCAAGGTGCGACAGCCGGCAACAGAGCCCGCCACAAGGGAGAATTTGAAATGCCTACCATGGCATGCTGACAGAGAGCGCGGAGTGGAGCTCCGCCCACTGTACCGCGGCTGAGGGTGTGCTGATAATACATCTGGGACTGCTGGACTTTGAGGAGGACCTCATAGACTGGGAAACAGAGCTGGAACCCGAATTGCCCCCTCTCCTCTCTCCTTCGTTCCCGCTGGTCCCGTCCAGCCCTGAGTGGGCTCCCGTTTCCCAGTTCAGCCCGAAGAGGGTTCCAGTTCCCGAGTTTAGCCCCGAGAGAGTTCCTGTTCCCACGTCCAGCCCAAGGTGAGCTCCTATTCATGAGTTCAGCCCTGAAAGTGTTGACTTTTTTTTTGCTGACTTTTTATTTTTTATTTTTGCTGTGGTTTGCTTTCACTCTGCACGTGTGCTAAGGTCATCCATTCATTGGACAGAATTTCTCAAGCAGGGAAAAGCAGGAAGTGCAAAAACAGGCTCATCATGGAGATCTTTCGTAGTGCAATTTTTATTCTTTTACTGATTTGGTGTTATCAGCTACTAACGCAATATGAAGAAACTTATGAGCATCATATGAGACAATGTCATCTATGCGATGTTGTAATTAGGATTTTGCAAAGACGAAGATGTGCTGCAAGACTGTTCCGGCGGAGAGGGCATGCTCTTATGTCCGCCTACCATGGCATGCTGACAGTAGCACTGCGCAGAAGATGGATTAAGTATAAAGTTTTTATTCATAGAGAGGTGTAGGGGTGGGCGATATACCGGTAAACATTTATCCGCCATCTCTATCTTTCTGTCGTCGCTCGGCTCCGTCCTGTGCACTGAGCGCTCTCTCGTCCCCATCATGAGTAGACACGCCCCTTACTGCTGATTGGCTACAAGTTTGTTTTGGTACTCGGCCCGACTCAGTTTTTGAAAAAATACATACCCCACCTTTAACCGGTAGAAACCGGTAGAGATTTTGGACTATCGCGGTTACGTGCTCATGTCACGTTGCTGTGCGCCATGGTCTCGAAAACTCATCATTTGCACGCGTTTTTAAGCGTTTTGGTTTAAAAACATGTGATTGAGCTATGGGAACCTGTTAACTCAAAGGCGCAGTGCTTTCTGCAATCGGGTCAGATCTAGGTCGGGTCATGTTCACACCTTAAACAAATCGCACCAGAGTTCTTTTGGAACCGGACCGAGACCACCTCTTCAGCTGGGTCTCGGTATGGTTATTGCAAGTTTATATCGTGCAGTTCTGACTTTATAACATAAAGAGTTCTAAAGTCAAAATTGGAGATTTAAACTTGCAATTGTAAGAAAATTGTCTTTTTTCCACAGAATTAGAATTTATAACTCTTTATAACAATTGCAAGTTTATATCTCTCAATTCTGAGAATTTTTAGTTTATATATCGCAATTCTGACTTTATAACACGCAACTGGGGGTTTCTATCATGCAGTTCTCAGAAAAGTCAGAATTGCAAGGTGTAAACTCACAATTGTGGGAAGAAAGTCAGAATTTTGAGATAAAAAGCCACAATTAAAAAAAAAATGTATTCAGTTGCAGAAATTGGCTTCAGAAATGTTATTTATATATATTTTTTTATTTTAAGTTTGCCCTACTCAAGCTAATTATTTTGTTTGTATGTTTACAGTGTTTTTTGTTATATGATACAAAGTTATTAAAGGGGTCATATGATGCGATTTCGTTTATAATGGGTTTTAATGTTTTTGAATCATCACAATATGGCAAGAGGCGTAACATTTCCGTCACACGCTTGAGGAATTCGGCCAATCACAACGCACTAGAGAGCTGGCCAATCAGAGCACACCTCGCTTTTCAGAAGGATGGGCTTTGTAAAAATCGACGCGTTTCAGAAAGGCGGGTCATAGAGGAGTAACAATAATGTACAGTATGTTGAAAATAATGTTTTTTGAACCTTAAACCGCATTAATACATTTCATTATACCAAATACACAAAATAATGTTCTTTTTTAGCAACGTCATGTGAACCCTTTAAACTTGTTATTAGGAGGACTACTATTAAGTTTCTATCACTTAATGCTTTACCATGATAAAAGCTCGTTTTAGGTAGGTGTGGCTAACTCTTAACTTTTATAAAGAATATCTCTTTGGATTTGAGACTTTAGTCTTTGCAACTTTACAGATCTTCTTTATGCACCAAGAGCTTGTAACACTCTAAAGAGAAAGGAAAAAATGAAATCGCATCATATGACCCCTTTAAGTAATTATTGCAAATTTGATATTGTCTCATCCCTAGTTGCTAGGGCATTGCTTAGTGGTTAAACGGATCGTAGTTGATCCGTGATTCGTACGGAGCAAGCCCCACTGTTCGGCACGCATGTGATCCGCGGATTAATTGCAAAATTTAACCATAATAGAATGAAAGTTTATCAATTGTACGTGTTTACACACGCAAGCGATTTTAAACCATTCAAGTGAAAGAAAAGGTGAAATGGAACTCGATTCGTTACTCGCGGGCTGTTTTCTATCACAGCCGCACAAACATGAAGCTCTCACACGCAGAGAGGCGCGTTTGACTGCTCGCGAAAACCGAACTGAACCATCTTTCCGATCTCATTTACTCCTTGCCTTTGAACAGACGCATATACACATAAAATTATGACAAAATACCGATCTCGACAATCATTGTGGCAAATGCAGTCTGTTGTGTCTTAAGTGAACGAGAACAGCTGAGAAAGAAATCGGATGTGTATCATTAGGCTATATTGGATCCGTGCATCAGGTTTTAAAGGGGCAGCAGCCTAATAATACCTGCTGCTGTCATTATGCTCATCAAACCACAAAACACGTTTTTGACAAAGATTAATCTATTTTTTAATTTATACAGTGAACACTATGCAGTTTTATTTCACACTTAATTATTAAATTTCTGTATCTGAATACTACCGAACTTATTTGTAACTTTGTTCTGTTGTATTTATCTATGCTTGTAATTTGTGTAGCCTATTTGTTCTTATTTTTTACTGGCTGTTCACTTGTCTCTGTAATAATGTTTGAACTTTTTAGGCTAAGAGTTTTTACTGTGGTATCCTACTTATGGAAAGCAAAGTTACATTGTTTTTTTTTCTTCTTCTTGCTGATCCGAAAAACGATCCGATCCGTGGCTCAAAAACCGTAATATGATCCGAACCGTGAGATTTGTGATCCGTTGAACCACTAGCATTGCTAGCTGGATACTTACCGGCCCAAGTTAAAGAGCACGCCATCAATTCTTTGATATTCTGGTCCCTAGATATCTCTCATCTGATCATGAAGAAAAGTAATAACGTACTTCTCCCTAAGCACTCTACATGATTTGAAGTTTTGTGATTGTCCGCAGCACAAACACAGTCTTTCTGCCTTCATTTCACAATTAATTGCAGGCTACACACTAACCAAGCAACTGTTTCAGTTTGTTTGTAACCAGGGCAACAAGAGAAGCATAGCAGCAACAGACAAGTCAGGCCGAAGCGGTTTGTGTTTTTGGTAACCACGAGTATTTTGCCCGCCAACATGTGCAAGCTGTGTGTGTGTCCCGTCCCAGACGGCGATTGGTTGTGATTATTCCCTGCCGAGGTTATAAGTGGTCCTCGCTCACAGCTGCAGGGATAAACAGTGGTCTAGAGAGGTCATGATTGTGCTCTCTAAGAAATGAGGTCACGATTTCACACCCCTTCCTGTCCTGTTCGAACATTTTACAGAATATTTATTAATAGATTTGGTTTAATATTGAATAAGCCTGATACAGGATGGACCGATGTGTGTTATGTGTTGTTGACATTCAGTAATCATTCAGGGACTAGCTAGATATGCAGCCACTCAAAAACTGTTGTTTGTCTGAATTCGACAGGAAGTTTAGGTGCAATATTGCCTTGCTTATGTAATCATTTTTGAGGAAGTTGGCGGAGCCATCACGGTTGGTGTAGTCTCGTATACGGTGTAGGCCTTTAACCACACATGCTCATCTCTCCAGTTCCAGGCCTGTGATATGAATGTGCTCACTGAAGCATGGACGTTATCTTGGAATCGCACGGAAGGCTCTGTTTGGACTTTACCCTCATCAGATTTATTCATTTATTTATTTTTTTAACATTTGTTCACATCAAGTTCAAATATTTCCAAATTGTATCTATGGAAGTACTCATTTTGAGGACTGATAATAGCTTTTATAGTATGGCCGATAACTGTTAAGTTAAAAAAATTCTGTAAAAAAAAAAAAAAAAAGAAAAGAAAAGGGAAAAAAAAGGAAAATTGTTATAAATTGCTACAAGTACATTTAGGCAACACCACATTATAATGTACAGCATAAAAAAGATGCTGTAAAAAGCTCTTAAAGTCTTAAATTTACCTTCATAAAATTGTTAGAATCCCTGCATATTGCCATTTGATTGCCAAGTGTTATCAAATGATTAGTGTTATTTAAGATTAACTTTATAATTAACTTCATAAATAAATGAATGATTGATTGATTGATTGAAAATATGATTGTGCACAATGAAATATCCAATATTGACCGATAACCAGTATGGTACAGGTATATCCTATATCCTCAATCATGTGATTTTTTTTTTTTTCCATAATGTTGTCACAATCATTCTAAAAACATTTTGACCATTTGTTGCTGCAACCAAAAGTTGAGAAAATCAAAGTGAAACTAAAAATGAAAAGTCTCAGAAAATATGTCTTGAAAAGGGTTTCATCTTCTAGTATGAATTACATTATTAATTTAACGTGGGTGGTTCATGAGGAAGCCTGGGAGTTTTATGAGGAAATGACAGAATAATAAATAAGTTCTGGTTTATGCACTTCATGATTATCTTGACATTGGTGTGGAATAATCTGACGTTAGAAGAGAAAATGGTTGCCTGTCCTCCTAATGACCCCATAAACTCATCCAAAGGGCTTCCCCACCAGCATACTTGATCTGTCTGGATCCAGTTTCAGGATCTCACTACAAAGCATTAAAGGGATAGTTCACCCAAAAATCATTAATTTCTCACCCTCATGTTGTTCCAATCCAGTAAGACCTTCGGTCATCTTCAGAACACAAATTAAGATATTTTTGATGAGATCCGAGAGCTTTCTGACAGCAAGGGAACTACCACGGTCAAGGCCCAGAAAGTTAGTAGTCATATATAGATCATAACACAGTCTCGGAGGTAAGAAGTGGATTATCCTTCACCTGAAATGTTTGTCTTTTCATCCTGAAATGCGAGGCAAATGTTGGATCACAATAATTAGGAACCACAGTTTCCACAAATCCCTTCACTTGAATTAGGATGTTCTCTTTGATTCTGGACGGCAAGGGCAGTGACCGTAACATCGAGCGTATTTTGCAGTATTAAACACGTATTTATACCGATTTCATCAGGCTCCGAAAATTCTTCAAAAAGAACACAAAGAATGGCCTTCTCAGCTGCCATAGTTGCAACTCTTGCGTCATCAGAACAGGGTGTTCAACGCACCACCGTTTCCGTTAAAAAAACTTTTTGCACTTTTTTGTCGGTGCTGAACGTAGCCCAGATGACTCTGCATGCTTTCGAATCGCTCTCGAGGTACTTTGATGTCCGATCGGTCTGTGTGCTGCTTCTTCAAGTCGAACACACTTGACGGCACACTTCATCCGCATGCAACCCATTCATAAAGACAGTAGTCACTTGCCTCATTTTTGAATGAATCAGCCGTTTGAATGAATGACTAATAGGGATACTGCGCTCCTGTATTCATACTCGTACTCGTAAAAATGCCCTGATACCAAAAGCCGATACTACACAGCGTGTGAACAGAGCTGTGTCCAGAAAAAGAAACACTGAAAACAGAACAACAGAGAGTAGA
>NW_015642135.1:95805-97485 GCF_001515625.1 Sinocyclocheilus rhinocerous | reverse complement strand
CATTCACTATAAACAACATTTATTTTAAACGTCAAGCATACACGATTAAAGCAAAAGTGAAACTAGTAGACTGTGTGAAATGCGCTAGGCTAAGTGTCACTCTCATTCTGCACCAATGCAAACGTGTGCGCGCTGCGCGTGTTTAGCTTGCTTTAAAATTCTGTTTTTTATTCGTACGCGAGGGTCCGCGTATAGTGCGCGTGACGCAAATTACATCATCAAAATAGTACGTGCGTACTCATAATGTATAACGAGTGGTTCCCTGCATTATTTTAGGAAAATGTTTTGTGATTACAGTATTGAGCTGCTGCAATGGAGCAGCTCTAATGTGCCATTAAAATGAACAGTGAAAGTAACAAAAGCTTATACAATACATTTTAACAGGTATAAATTAGTGTGTATTGCATTGGTAAATTGTAACATTTGACTAGCACTTGTTTTGTGACAGTTGCTCCTAGCTGTGCATTGTCTAGATGTAGAGGTTTTCTAACAGCACAGGCAGGTTGATGGCTCTGACGTACGACGGTTTATAGCTCAAACTAGCTTCGGGTGTCATTTCGCTTTCTACGGCCAGTCAGGGTTCTCTGGATCTCAACTCTGTGTTGCTAGGCAACAGAATTTTTTATCCAGGCTTCATTTTTATGTCAGAATGTAATCTGCTATGATAGTATCCTAATTAAAAAATTTTAATTTAACTAAATTTTTTTGTCAAAACCTGTGGCATGAGCAAATAATAATATGTATATTTTTTTGCTTCTTTCAGGAAAAGAGGAATAGAAGTTGTTCAGGTAAGTGGATCTTACCTAAACTAAATTTGTTTCAGATGTTTATCTAATGTGTGAAATCACAGACTAAAATCACCAACATAAAATTATTCTGGAGTCCAGAAGTATTTTTCCCATTCATTATCTCCATAGCCATTTCAGAAAAGTAGTAAAGATTTCCTGTGCTGTGTTTCATTCAACATGGAATTTCCAGCCTTTCTTCAAACTTGATTTGAAGTTGGAAAAGTTAATGATAAATATTCAGTTCTACACAAATAAAATCCATCAATGACTTGAAGTTCCTATGTTTACAAAAGATTTCTATTTCAGATAAATAGTGTTCATATCGATATCGGAATTATATCGCATCGACCGAAATTAAGAAATATATCGTGATATCAATTTTGGCCATATCGTCCAGCCCTATGTTACACAATAATAAAACCTGTTCCAGAGACAGGTGTGTAATGATAAATGATCCTCTCAGTTGTCATCAGACCAGCAAAACAAATGCTAGCTCTACGTAACATAATTTATCCAGTGCAGTTCGGTTGCCAGGGATTTTGTTGTTGACCAAACACCTGCAAAGATAATGGTTGTTAGCTGTTTTGCTTTTTTTTTTTTTCTTTGTACATAAAACTTTACATACACAACTTCTCTGATTGGTGGATCTTGCTACAGCATTATGGGTAGTGTAGTACTTCCCTTGAAATTCAGCAACAGAGTGCAACACACACACACAGACGTAATTAATGTTTCTAAGTAAACAAACAACATAGTTAGCCAAAGTCCATAGTTAGTCAGCATTTTCAATTGTTAAAATTAAGTTTTTGTTAAAATGGTCATTCTCAGTGCTTCATGGGCAGGGCTCCAGACAAAAAAATCGAGTAAGGAGCCATTGGCTCCTATAAGAAAA
>NW_015642135.1:92049-95214 GCF_001515625.1 Sinocyclocheilus rhinocerous | reverse complement strand
CAAAACTGTATTTATTGTTTGAATTTCGTTATGAATTTTGAATAATTTTAAAGCTGATACTTTGTTTATTAAAAAGTAACAAAGCACAAAGCTTTTTGCGATTACTGCACGGCAAGTGCGCTTCAAATAATGAAGTTCACGCATTAAAGGGGTCATATGATGCGATTAAGGTATTCGGCCAAACACAACACACCTCGCTTTTTCAGACCGATGAGCTTTGTAAAAATCTACACGTTTCAAAAAGGCGGGGCATAGAGGAGAAACAATAATGTACAGTATGTGGAAAATAATGTGTTTTTTGAACCTTTAACCGCATAAACACATTTCATTACACCAAATACACAAAATAATGTTCTTTTTAGCAGCATCATATGACCCCTTTAACAGAACACAGCATAGACTAAGATCTTGTTAAGAAGCCATATTATTAATGATTATAAACGAGAATTGTTAACGATATTGCCAATATCCACACAGCTGACAGCTTTACCTGTTGTAGTTTGTTCAAGTTGTGCATGAAATAGGCGCTGCTTTTGTGCACTTTCACTTCTTACGTCTCCGTCATTTCGATCTCTCTCGCGCTGCACAACTGAGCTGCGTTTAGCAGGTGTGCTGCAGAGATGAGGACTGTTTGAAACTTTTTTTTCCACTAAAACTTTGATGCGCATCGTCTCAGTTTAATACGCGAACATAACAAAAGATGTGATCGCAACACAATCAGGAAACAAGTTATAACATGTAAATACATAGGCCTAGTCGCCAGTGGCGACCTCAGCAAAAATTTAATTTAATCAGCAATTTAATATTTTTGGTCGCAAATGCGACCGTTTTAGTCTCAGTTTGGAGCCCTGATGGGGTTGTTGTGGTTTCTCTTAATAAAGCTGTACACAGTCTTGTACCTTTGTCTTTTTGTCTGATTTTCCATTTTTATTCTTACTTCCAGTAAAATGTTGTGATTGACCTTGTAGCTGGCTGGTATATAACGCTTTAACCAAGACTTTAAAAAATCCCTATGGGTAAAATACTTCCTGAGCAAAGACCACCTGAGCAAAGACCACTAAAAAAAGTGAGTGGGCACTTAATACACTGTATTAAACATTAAAAATAAAGCTGACTTGTGGCTTCTGGCATATAGCGAGCCTTAACAACCACTGTGTTCATTATAGGTCTGTCTTAAAAGGTTTATAGGGAGAATGTTTAGTAGTTGTTTACAGTAGAAGAAGTAGAAAGATGTGTTGGGTATGCAGCTCTTTGCGTATTACAGTGGACAGATGAACTGAAAATGTGAATGAAATGCTCAGGGCCTGTTAATAATCTTACTGGCTGCAGCTCTGTTCCTAATTCTTAGGAGATTGAGCAGGTGTTTCATACTGAAAAGTGCTAAACACAAAATATTTCTGTCTCTTTTTCTGTTCAGTTTGTTTTTGAAAGCGGAAAGTGTGGTTAGCGTGTTTTCATTAGAGAAACTGTTTTGATAGTAAAGCCCAAATTGTTCTCATTGGTTTCGGCTAAGCATGCTAATGTTAACATTTGAACAATCAACAACCTCAAGGTCTGGTAAGTGTTCCTTTCACTATGAGACCACAGCAAAATCCTTGCCACTAAAACGAACATTGTGTTTCAGCAAATGACGACAATAATTACGAACTTTTAAAGATCCTCACAGACTTGGATGTTAAAGATCATGGACTCTCACTTTGCTTTACAATTGAGCATCATGATATTGTTTAGTCCTGAAAACTGTTTGCTGTTTGACTTCCTTAACCTAGAGTGCAAAGAGAGAGATAACTTACAGTGACATGTTATGTGGATAGTTCCTCCAGTAATACAAGTTCTGGGTAATAATACCTGCTGGAAAGAACACAATAAGCTGTTGTTGGAACCAAAATATCATAGAGGCTTAAGTAACCACCTAACAGCCACATAGAAAACCCTAGCATTATAAAAATTTAGTTGTTCAATTCAGAGTTCTGTCGTTTGACATTGTTTGCTCTGAGCGACGTCATCACTTTCCGTGTGCGTGTTTGACATTCACTGTAATCGGGGGTCACATCAATGCATGCGAATATCTAAAAAGCAAGCAGTCCCTTGAGGCTGACCTCACGTCTTTTTATTTAAGTGTGGGAAAAACAAAGGCAGGAGTCTCTGGTGAATAAATAGCCCAGTATAGGCTCCTTGGAATTGCCTTCAACACACACACACACACACACACACACACACACACACTTAAGCACATACTTAAGCACATGTACTTTTGACTTTTTTTTATTGACCTTCCTTTACTTGAAGTTCAAACAAAAATGAAAACTGGATCAGTGGATCCCATAGATTTCATTGTATTAAAAACATAGAAAACGAATATTCTTGAAAATATCTTATTTTATTTTGTGTTTCACAGTCATACACTGTGACTGACCCCAAAAGCATGTTTTGTTTTTTGTTTTTGTTTTTAAGAAATCAATAGTTTAATTGTTGAGAGTTTTTAACAGCAAGGACACATTAAATGATTGCAAGTGACCGTGAAGACATTTAAACCCTGCTGAAAAAAAAACAATAGAAACCATCACATAAATTCTAATGGTTTCCACTACAAATACCATTACAAACATTAAAACTATTAAAAAATGGGGTTCTGTAGTGTGTTTTGGGACATATTCCATTAGGATTTAGTGGTTTTAACAAGGCACCAATAGAAGGCGACCAATTACCAGAAACCCACAGAGACCATCACAGTTTCCATTAAAACCAATACAAGTCCCATTATGACCAGTAAAACCATTACGAATTTTGTGATGGTGTCTATTGTTTTTTTCAGCAGGGAAATGTTACAAAAGATTTCTATTTAATATTTATTTATTTATTTATTTTTAAATTTCACGGTATCGTGAAAGTATCACGGTTTCCAAAAATATATGGCTGTTTTCCACATTGATAATAATAAGAAAGTCTTTATAACATTATTGTCAATAAATTACATGTAAAAACATTAAAAAGGAAAATGCCCATTTTAAATTATATTATGTATAGGGATGCACCGATACCACTTTTTCCAGTACTCGCCCGATACCGATACTTTTATTTTTGGTACCGAGTACCGATACCAATATTTTATTGCATTTGTACATTTTTAAAATATTGGGTACAGAAACCAAAAGAGTATGTATA
>NW_015642135.1:80041-88636 GCF_001515625.1 Sinocyclocheilus rhinocerous | reverse complement strand
TCTCTCTCTCTCTCTCTCTCCCTACCGTTAAGTAACTTGTGCATTGTTTTATTTACTTGTTTTTGACGTATCCGACCGAACTTCAAACTTTCCAGTGATGTCTGTGAGAAAGGTATATTCACTCGACAAGCTCGCGCATCTGCGCCGCCGCGCGCTCAATCCACTCAGCGTGCTTTGCTTATCAGCTCGCGCACATCAGCTATACAGTCAATACTGAATGTTTAACATTATATTCATTGCATACATATACTTCGTAGACATCCTTAATCTCTAATAACTCCATTCTGCTGTCTGTTGTTCTGTTGTCGGTGTTTCATTGTCTGAATATGGCACTTAACACATGCTGTGTGGTATTGGGGCATTTTAACGAGTACGAGTACAGGAGCTCAGTATCGGTATCGGTGCATCCCTAATTATGTAGTAATATTACAATTTTTACAGTATTCTTATCAAATAAATGCAGTCATGGTGAGTGTAAGGGGAAAAAAAACTATTTTTACCAACCTCAAATATTTTAACAGTACAGTAATGCAATAGTAATAGTAGTAAATGGTGACAAACGTTTTTAGTTTGATTTAATTATTAAAACCTAAAAAATAATGATAAAAACAGGTGTTTCACCTGTATTTTGAACTTCACTGAGTTGCGTTTTAGAGTTATTGGAAACATCTTTGAAATTACTGGACAATGTCCTGGCAGAATTAATTAGTTAAATAAATTTTTTTGCGTTTTTACAATATTACCAGGGACAGTTTGTGAAATCAAACGTAACAAAACACATCTCAGTCAGAATTTTTATTGTTGTTATAATAATGCTCGTCATCTCTTTTCCTCTTCTGTACTTGTTGGCCAATCTCGTTATGTTTGTGTAATCCAGTAAAGTTGTAATACATTCAACCACATTAACCTGCACGTTGACTTCATCAGGCTCATTTCCTTGCTAAACGCTACATGATTCATGTTTAATCCTACAGCTTTGAGGCTGTGAGACTCCATTAGGATGAAGAACATTTCTTGCAAATGCATTTGTCCATGAAGAATCCTCTAGGTTCTTTTTTTCTTTTGACTGATGCATTTGTATGAGCATAATGTGACGAATAATTAGTCAAGGCCCTCTATCATGGTTTTCAGCCATTTACTCTAGTCATCTTTATGTGCTCCACATTATTCCCAGAGATATACAGACTCTAGGGTACTTATGTTTCTTCAGTGTGCTTTTATTCTATTTCCCCGCTTATTTTCTAAAATGGATCCATCAGACATGAACACTGGCTGGGAAGAGTGTCAATATTTCATGAATGAGGGAAGATTAAAGAGTGATGACATCAGCACGGATAGATTTGCCCCCTGCCTCTGCTTCTTTCTTCTATTTAAGACCGTTTTTGGTTCTACAAAGGAAACGTTTTACTGTAGATGGAGCAAATAAGATATTTTACTGTAGATGTTTATTTAAAATCAACCTGATGTTAAAATTAACACTATTTAAGTCGTAATACCCATTCCCGGTTTTATTGTGCGGTATTGATCAACATTATTCCAAAAAAGATGTTCATCTTCTTAATTTTGCATCAGAATTTAATGACTTGCTCCACCTCCAAAATATTTTTCTTTTCAGCTGACATCAGCAAGGCTATTAAAAGCATAGTTCACCCCAAAAATTCAGAAGTTGTGTTCATCTTCAAAACGCAAATGAAGATATTTTTAAAGAAACCAGAGAGATTGAACGTTTATTTGATCAAAATTTGATGCTTCATAAATAGTGGTCGACCGATATATCGCCAAGGCTGATATATCGGCCGATATTTGGCATTTTTTAAATCTCGGCATCGGCCGATACGTTTTTCTGTTTGGCTGATGTGTTTGAGGTGGGACTTTTATTTTGACGGCGCTGCCGTTTTGCGCCTGAGCACACAGTGCTTTCATTCTCCCTCTTGTTCGCTATCGTCGTTTAACAGTTCTGACTAATGCGGACAGAAATCTGTCTAATAATCAGATAGAACTGTTAAACAAAGGAATTAAAATGTATACAAAAAAAGTATTATAACGATTGCTTTTATATTATTAGTAATAGAATGGCAAACATTATAATACTTTCTTGTTTGCCGTCAGCATTCAGCAAATACGCATTCATATCATTTAAACAAATCTTTGAATGACTAATGAACATTTAATTTCACAAAACTTGCAAACTTAGTCGAACCCAGCTGTGAGATTTTGTGAAGTGTGCATTTGTAAAAATGGTTACTATAGTTAAACCATGCAAAAATTACCCATGGATTTACTACACTAACCATAGTTTAACCATGGTATTCGTACAACTGTGGTTATACAATTGGTAATACGCCAAAAAACATGGTCAATTTTCCCAGTTGTTGGGGTAATTTTGTTGTGGTCTGTGCTACTTGCGTTTCTTTATTTGTTTGTGTTGTGAGCATTTGCAGCACATGTGCTGTCAAACTGATGAAGATGTTTTCTTAATTTGCTGGTGCTTTTTCTATTTGCATGTGTTTTCTGAAGTTCACCGTCATTTTTTCAAACACAAGCTAGATGGACGTGTATGAATGCTATGCTCGCGTCTTGGGTCTTTTGCAGCGTCTCGCACGAGCGTCACGTTTTAAGTTAAAAGAATTTAAACTTTTACACGCAGCGCCGTTCATCAATGTCAGTTCCAAAACAATTGACCAATCAGAAGACCCCAAAGGCGGGGCAAGTGTTGCGAGCTTTTGTTTACAGAAGCAAGTTGGCATGGCAGCTGTTTTATTTGACAGCAACATGGCGAAGGAGGCATTCTGCGCTGCACTTTAAAAAAAAAACATTTGTGAGCGCTGCGTCTCACGTTTTTAGACACGGATGCGTTCTGTATGAACAGCCTTCTTTATTAACCCTCTAGTTAAGAAAAATCTATCCTAAGTGCACCACACATAAAGTTGTCAACATGATGTAAATGTTAAACAAATCACTTGTTAAATATCTTTGCAGAAATGATGCATGAACTACAGCTACATCTTGTACAAACTTGTCTTATACATATCATATGTTCAGAAATAATACGAGAAAAATGCTTTAAAAAATCTTAAGTCAACGTAATTCAAATTCAAAATGACTGAAGGAATAACACCAGTAGACTATTATTAACTATAAATGTTCTGTAAAAACAATGAACAGCAGTTTTCAGCCTGTCAGCATGATGCAAACATTAAATATCAGACATACAGTAGTAGTTCTTTACAGTTTTTTTTTTATTCGATTGCGCTGCTTTTCCATTGTTTTTTCTATGTGAACATGGACGCGTTTGACTGTTGCATTCGCGTCTTTTGCAGCGTCTCATGCATGAAACGGCATTCTAAAAACGCGGCGCTCTAGTTATTAAATGATGTTCAACTCCCATCTTCTTGCATTTTTTTCAGCGATTCCTCGATTTATAAAAAAATAAAATCGTGGCAAAACATTAAATTCAAATTAATCGATAAAATTGGAAAAATCGCCCAGCCGTAGAACAGCGCCTTCTGTTTCATTCAAAATATCTTAATTTGTATTTCAAATAACGATAGATTTGAAAAAGAAACACTATGGTTATGCTCCAAATGTTTAATCGCTATCGAATCGGCTTCACCCAGGCAGAAATTATTCATTAATGACTTACTTTCAAAGCTGCTGGTGCTTCTAATCATCTCTTGTCCTGATGATTTTAACTCTGAATGACAGCTTTAGGACGTTACTGGGCGAACAGCTCACCTAAATTCATCTTTGGGTTTTATTCTGCACATCTCCCTCTGGCAGCCATCTGCGGGCATGAGTCATCGGTGCAGCGCTGGGTCAGTCTCTGACCTCTGCCTGCTCATTTCTGCCATCAGCTCTCAGGATTTTTTAGTAATGACAGGAGGAATCTGACATGCTGTGAATAGGTATAGATTTAAATTTGTTATTTATTTGCTTATAAATTTCGTTTGGTTGCTTGTGGTTTCTGGATGTGTAACATTAATTGAAAATAAGCTATGAAAGGCATTTTAAAGCAGAGATGGACGTCACAGGTCATGTAGTGCCTTGAGTAGCAGGCAGACAGACGTTGGTGTTTTGTTACTTGTGTCTTGGATGGCGTAAAGCATCATGAATAACTGATTGGTCCTGTGCCTCTACACAGACATGAATGGAGAAAAGGAAGTGGCTCTTGGCATCATGAATAACATGACACAAGATATTACCATTGGAGAAGTATTGATCAACTCAAACATCACGCGCTGCACATTATTTGCCAGTGACTCGTTTCTGTGAAGAAAATTAGACAACTAAAAAAACTATTTAAAGAAAAAATGAAGAAATATGGTTAAATTAATAAAAAAATATTCAACTGGCAACCCTAGCAAATTATAATTTATTTAATGCAACACTGTTTGGGTGTGAAGGACAGTTATTAATAATATTTATCAATAAAAAACATAGTTGTAAATAATTGTAAACACATGTAATTGTAAATAAATAATACGTTTATTTTAAATGAAAATGGTTAGATGTAGAAGTAGTAGTAGTAATAATAATAATAATAGATCATTTCATGTTTCTTTCCAAGTTTATGCCTCAGTTGTACAATGGTGAGCAAAAAAATACTGTATCAAATAAAAATAATAAATACATTCATATGTTTTAGACATTTCTAGTATTTTTCAAACTATAATTGGTCTGTATACGTTAAATTATACAGCTGCTATAAATGTATATATGTATGTTTTTAGTAAACTGTAAATGCAATGAATGCATTAATTTTGCATTGATGAATGCAAAACTATATATATACAGACCTTTACCAAAAGCTCTGCTTATTGTATTTTTACATATTAATTAACTTATAGTTATTATTATTAATGATAATGATAATAATAGTAATTTTTATATTTTTTGTTATAGAAGAGTTAAAGCACTTTACTTGTGATTTAATATGTTGTAAACAACTCTTTGAGATTATATGAGTGTAATATTGATATTAAAATATCTTTTTTATAACAGACTTCTAACAAAGCTCTGCTCTCAAATGTAAAATTCACTGTACAGTGCAACAGTTGAGATGAGATTTATTCATTAATGTATGATGAAATACCTGTACTGGTAAGAACTGATCTGATTATATCACTGTATCGATTTTCCTCCACCTGTCTTTTATGAAGTATTATGCACTGAGTAACTCTGTAGTATATTCTATATTAGAGATCTGTCTCCTGCTACTTTATAGCTTCTCCGCGTGAAGGAGGAGCTGCTGTTTAGCCAACAAACTGTCTGAGAGAGAGAGTTGTGGTGTTGTACCTTGCTTTGCAGCGACAAGCACACAATAGTAGGCCGTCAGGGGTGTGTTTTCAATGTCCACATAGGGCTTGTGGTGGAACGGCCTGTCCGTGTACTGTAAGCATGAGATTATCAGAGGCAGAACAGGTTTGTCAGCACATCAGCACATTGGGATTTGAGCTCTGTGTAGTCTGGAGTTGCTCTTAACATTGATGCCTGACCACTCGGGGGACGGCCCATGCTGGAAACAAGTGGAAGCGACAAACAACTAAATATAAAGCCACTTTGGAAAGTCAGATGGGTTTAAACATTCAACCATACAAGGAAATAGATTGTGTCCCTGCAGCTCTCGGCCATAAATAGTCTATTGCAATTTTTTTTATGTTATTGTGCAAATTGATTTTAAACATGCCACTGGTTTAATCTGTCACCAAGTGAAAGGGAAATTGGAGTTTAAAAGCAATTCTTATTAAAAACGGTTTACTTTTTTTTTCTAATACTGATTTTTTTTTATATAATAAATATATATAAATAAATACACACACACACACACACACATGAATGAATTGATTCATTCATTCATTGAACTGAACAGTTTTGAATGAGTCAAAAAGATTCACACAAATCGGTCACAAATGGAAATCATGGTCACAAGCATTAAGCATCATATAAAAGATGTGATCACATTTTACTGGTATTTATAGCACTGGTCACGCTAAGCGTTTTAGGGCCAGTTTTACTAAACACGGTAAATTAGTGCGAGAGCGCAATTCCAAAACGGCGCCGATGGGAGGGGAAATTTCTGCGGGTGATTTACTAACAATGCCCAAGTTAAAGAACACATCTCATTTACATATCGACCAACGCAATATACCAAGCGCAGCGCAAATTAGCGTAGTCGCAAATAACGATTAAAGAAATAAAGAAGCCACTTGAAAAGAACCGGAGGACAAAAATTACGGGTTGCTAGAAGTTTTGATAGACCTGGTATCTGGTATTGCGTGACTCCTAGTTGAGGGTTCAAAGTCGTCTTTTATTTCCTGAAGCAAATTAAAAATAACATGTCTTGGCAAACGATATGTTCGGATAATGTGTTCTTCTGGCATTCAAAATAAATTAATACGTGCGGAAAAACCCTCTCCCTTCTACCATGTGCTCTCTGTTCTCTGCGGTGCCTCGTCCTATCAACAATAATTGCAGCCATTTCAAGCGCTAAATAGTTTAAGACATGCTTTTTTGGGCGTTAAATAATGGCGCAAATGCCAGTAATTTGATGAGCGCAAACGTTAGTAAAACGCGTTGCTTGATTCATTTGAATACTCTTCTCCCATAAATTTTGCATCTGAAAGGGAAACTCCTACAAATGCATATTCAATAAGGTCAAGCGCAAAAATAACTGTGCCCATGCCTTTTCACCGCTAATTTATCACTGCGCGTCTTTAGTAAAACCTGACGGTACAAATTTAACGCCAAAAGACGGTTTGCGCTGGCGCAAGCTGTTAGTAAAACTGGCCCCAAGTCATTTTGTTTCATGTTTAATCATACAGAAATGACAGGGTGGATTTGTTCTGAGATTCGAAAACAGCTCAAATAAGGATTCGGCTTTTTGATCAAATCATTAAAAAATATAATGGAAACATTATGTACTTTTTTGTACACTTAAAAGACACATTCTTTATAATGGTATACGATCATATAATATTCTAAAATAGCCAACTACAAGGTACATTTATATGTGACACTATAACACATTTATTGTTTACATTCATTATTCATGAACTACTGCCATGACGTAATATTTTTAGCCATGCTAACTTGCCCTCACATGTTCCGCCATGTGCTTCTTGTCCGCGCTTATTTACATCAGAGTGCGCATGCGTCTTTCTCGCAGCATATAGCAGTGTTGTGCATTTGGACCAGTTGATGGGAAAAGTATTCTTAAAATGCATTCAAAATTCTGAATAATTTGTAATATATAATTATTCACGGTATTTAGAAGTGCCCACGGATAACAATATTGTGCATATTCATTACCGTGATGTATCGCATTACCGAATACCGGCACAAGTCTACCGTGGACATTGATAAGGTTATCAAAGTCAGCAGTACTGCTTTAAATTAGTTAGTTTATAGCATTATATATTCTGTTTTTTAATTCCAGAATCACAACCAGTAGTGTAAATATTATTTTTTAACTTAAAATAATACAAAATAGTGTATGATATAATATTTAATTGGTAAATAATGTCAAAAAATAAATAAATATCAAAACAATTATACATAATGTTATAATTTAGTTTTCCTATTTTGGTGGTAAAAGTGGTCAAATGCTTATACAACATTATCTTCTCACATTTTGAGGAACTCGTTCATGATGTTATTAAAGTTCTAAAAATCTTTATTGGAATCGTTCACCCAAAAATGAAACATTTGTCATTTTCTCACCCACCTTTTACAATATTTGATGTGTTCTCTGTATTTATACTTTTTTCTAGTTGTGTGGCTTTTCAGTGGATGGACAAAATTGATGAGAATTAAAAAATATATATTATTTGTGTTTTTTAGATGAAAATGTTTTGGGGTTTGAAATGAAGGGTGAATAAAGGATGACAGAATTTAAATTTTTTGGGTGAACTGTCCCTTTAATGCTGTTTTACAGTCCTGTCTACAAAAGTGACTCAACTTCAACACAATTTGTTTCATGTTGTTTTTCTTGAACTCAAATTCTACAGACATATTCATATGTCAGCCATGCATTATTATTATTCTGGAAACACAGACAGTAAAATCAGTAGACATCAATTTGTTCAGTACATGTAGTGTTAATCTGTATTAAACTCATCATTGACCTTTGACCTTGTCAGCACTGCTGTAGATTCATGAGTGTAAATGATGACCTTTCACCTTTCCCGTTCTCTGCAGCTTGACCTGAGTCAGCCGTTAGAGGAGCAGGGTCCCCTGGACGTCATCATTCACAAGCTAACAGACCTGATCCTGGAAGCGGACCAGAATGACACTCAGTCCCTGCTGCTGGTCCAGCGTGTGCAGGTGAGCCTGTCTGAGCATGTGTGCTGTGGTCTTCAGCCCCTACCTCGATCTACAGCTCTGATTAAGATGCAGGAATTTCACTCTGATTCAAGGCTGGAATACACTACACAACTTTTGCCCAGATTTTTGCCCCGATTAACTGTCTGGAGAAGTTGACGCTTGTTGCGGAAAGTCAGAACCAACTTGCAGATTGGAGTTGACAGATTTGATAGAAAATCGTGTAGTGTATGACGGTCACAGACCTTGATTTTTTTTTTTAGCTTCAGCCTCAGA
>NW_015642135.1:75329-79710 GCF_001515625.1 Sinocyclocheilus rhinocerous | reverse complement strand
TTCAGACTCAGAATCTTTTTTTTTTTTTTTTTTTTTTACCTAAATGTGATCTCTTTGTCATTCACTTGTTAGTGAAAGGAAATTAAAAGCAGTAATTACAGAGTATTGATCATTATGAGAAAGGTTTTGCATTTTTAATAGTGCATAAAGTTTCGGTCTCATTTTTATTTTTTGAAAGAGACTACATGCAGTTTTTCTTTTATATCTAGTTTTAGGGGTTCAACCTCAATTTATAGGGATGTGTTGGTGCAGTAATATACTGACACAATGTAATATAATTTTTTTAATCCTTTACATATTGTATTATAATTTATTTATGTATATATTCGTTTCCTACAGTTCAGTTCCATGACTTCTGAAATAAAAAAATTACACAATATAATATAATATAATATAATATAATATTTCTACTTTGAATAAATGCTGTTCTTTTGAACTTTTTATTCATCAAAGAATCCTGAAAAAGGTATCATAGGTTCCAAAAAAAAATACTAAGCAGCGCAACAGTTTTCAACATTGTTAATAATTCTGCATATTAGAATGATTTCTGAAGGATCGTGTGACACTGAAGACTGGAGTAATGGCTGATGAAAATTCAGCATTGCATCACCGGAATAAATTATAATTGAACTATATTTAAATAGAAAACAGTTATTTTAAATTGTAATGTTTAGTACAATAGTACAATATTACTGTTTTTTTTTTTGTATTTTTGATCAAATAAATGCAGCCTTTGGGAAAAGATTTCTTTCAAAAAGGGAAAAAAAAAAAAAAACCTTAATTATAGTTATTCCAAACTTTTGACTCGTTGCAAGTGTGTATATGTTGATATATATATAATGTTATTATATACTATGATAATATTTCACAAAAGACCTTTCTACTTAAATTCAGTTTCCCATCCTACAACTTTGTTTTTGTTTTGTCGTCTTCTGAAATGTCACCTCAGGTACTCACCTCTAAATGAGAACGTAAGAGCATTGAGCCTCTTAATGTTCTTAAACAAAGCTCTCTCCTAACACCACGCTCTCACTAAGCATGCGCTTAATGTATATTACATAGATTACATAAGACACAGAATGATCTGAACACTGAAATAATATTCACTTTTAAACCCTATGAAAACTGGAGATCTTTTTTGTTTTTTTGCTGTAACCTTTTTTGCCCATTTAATCAGAGCTGGTAGAATGTGTGTCTTCACACATTCTGATGTGTGAGTTGATTTGATCTAACAATCAGTACACTTGGATTAGCAACTAAATTTCCCATCATTGACAGTTAATGACTGATGGAACTGGTAAAACACATGAGAAAAGAATGCATTTCCTCATATTCTGTCAAATGTTATCATATGACTGGAGTGAATGGGGGCAGTGGAGAGAAAGACAGCGAGTGGTTATGTCATGCCAACTGAATGCAAGAATGCAAAAATTAATTTACATAACAGCAGTGTAACGGGCTTCATGTGTACATGTCTTTGTATGTGTGGTGAGTTCATTCATGCATTCCAGTTTATACATGTTAGATAACTGCCTTTAACAACACCAGTAAGTAATGTTCAAAGATTTCAGTTAGTCACGTTATTGACTACTGTCACCTGTACACCTTCCTTGCTGTGACCTGTTCCACTGGTCTTGCAGGATTATATTGATGCTCACCCAGAGACCATCATTCTTGACCCACTTCCAGCCATCCGAACTCTACTGGACCGCTGCAAATCCTACCAGCTGGTGCACAGGATAGAGGACTGCATGAGAGGTACTGTGATCCAGCACCCATTTTCAGGTTATACCAATGAAGATCTGCCCAACTACAAGAAGCACCGAGTTTGTAGTTGAATGGGGTGAACTTTATAAAGTAATGGTCTGGTCAGAGCTGTAACACAGCAGTTGGCATGTTGAGCCTGTGGTGCTCATGCAGGTAAAGCAGGTTTGAGTCTGACCTGCAACATGTTCATTTTCCGTTCTTTCGCTTTGCTTAAAAGAATAGTTCTCCCAAAATGTTAATTTCTGTTATAATTTACTCACCCATTATGTTTTTGCATTCTTCTGTGGAACCAAAGAGGTGTATTTAAAGAATATCAAGATCCAAAATTACAAAAAGTATTGTAGAAATGAACTCATGCACTAATTTTGAAGCCATATGATAGTTTCGTGTGACAAACAGACTGAAATTTAAGTCGTTATTCACTGGAAATCTGAATATCCACCTTATAACTCTGCATGTTCATTCGGAAAGTAAACAGTATCTGATTCGTTTGTGAATGAATTGCTCTTTTGAATCTAATTTTATAAATAAATAATTCTATATAGTTAACAAAATTGGTTTGAATGATTCATTCACAAATCTAACTGATTGAATCTCTACTGATTCTATAATCTGTTGTATTTGGCTTCAGGAGACTTCAAATATAGAGCATGAGTTATATGAACTATGCTGCTTTTGTATGCTTTTTTAATTCTGCTTTTGCATTGTTTTTTGAAGTTTTTCTGCTGCATGCCTAATCTATCCTCTCCTCTATACGTCCCTCTCCAGCATGTCCCGTCTCCAGGGTTGGGAGGGTTACTTTTAAAATGTATTCCGTTACAGTTACAAATTACTTCATTAAAAAAGTATTCAGTAACTTAATCCAAGTACCACAATATAAAAGTAATGTAATCTGATTACTTTTGGATTACTTAGTTACATATGTAAATAAGTCAAAAAAGCAATATCTAAGTACTTTTATTTAACTATGACTTTAAAATTAAAACTAATTAAAACTATAGTAAAAACTATTTGAAACTATAAAAAATCGTGTCTTGTTTCACCATCTAGATATTACAGCCCGTATATTTATATAAAAGGCTATGCAGACATCAAGTGGCTATACAGTTTAGTATTTATTTATTTTTTATTTTGATTTTTTATTATTATTTCTTTAACATGTACAAGTAAAAATAAATATAGTTTATACACAACATTAAAAAAAATGTACACCATATACATATTAGTCTTAGTCTATTTTAAAATAAACCTACATGTCGAAATGCATGTGAAATGCTATGATCTTTCTTTATTTCATTGAATGATCCGGGGTGTGGGTTCTACATTTTCAGGCTCATTTTCCGCTAGAAAACTTACAACTGCAGTGCAGTCATGCACACCATGGACTTTTAAATCACTAACAAACACTAAATTTGAGCTAACATGATGATTTTCATGCTAGTCGGACTCGTAGCTGCAAATGTTCAAGTTGGCCTTTGTTAAAGCAAGAGTCTTCATGCATAGCTTACGCTGTACAACTGTTATTTCCTTTATCCTCTTTGAAAACAAAATAACTGTGAAATTTCCAGACATGAAAACGTTTTTCACAACAGGAAGCATCGTAATTAATTACTGTAACAGCGTCTCAGTCATCCCACGTTTGAGAATAATAATTGTAGACGGGTGTTATTTGCGCACGCACCAGCAGGCGGCTCACGTGAGTCAACATGTGTCAACAGAACCAGGAACTATGCAGCGCTAAATATATAGCATTGTCAAAATACTCGCTTATTTAATTTTAAATGAAACAAATATAATCCTGATAGTATTCCCCCTTTTACAAAATGTGACTGTAATCTGAATACTTTGTTTTTTGATGCAACTGTAACGGATTACAGTTACTAGATTTTTGTATCCTGATTACGTAACGCCGTTACATGTATTCCGTTACTCCCCAAGCCTGCCCGTCTCTGACCTGTGTTCATTACAGACATGACATTTTGAGAAATTATTGCAATGCAGTTTGTGCATATCCGGAACAGAGATGGGCCAAAAAAGGAAAAAAAAAACAATCCATTGCAGATCGTGAATTATAAATTAAATTAATATTGCACAGTATCGTGATACTTCAGCTGGTATAGTATCATAACATGTTTATGGTATAGTGACAACTAGGGATGGGTATCGTTTACATTTTATCGATACGATACGATACCGATACTGATACTGCTCAGCGATACCGCTACTTATCGATACTGTTATCGATACTATTTAGTGTAAAAAGATATGATGTGAAATTTTTTTGAAAATTTCAAGTTATTTTATTACTGCTGAATTTTAGCAACTGTATTCAAGTTTTTTAGTCAAGAGCACCAAGTTATTTTTCTCTTTGTTTTATTTTATTAACATTAAAGGAATAGTTCATCCAATAATGAAAATGGTCATTTACTCACTCTCAAGTTGTTTTAAACCTGAATGAGTTTCTTTCTTCTGTTGAACATAAAAGTTATTTTGAAGAATATGGGAAACCAAACAGTTACTGGTCCCCAGTGACTTTCATATTTCTTTTTCCTACTATCAAAGTCAGTGGGGACCAGCAACTGTTTGGTTACCCACATTCTTCAAAATATCTTCT
>NW_015642135.1:65465-74022 GCF_001515625.1 Sinocyclocheilus rhinocerous | reverse complement strand
CATCTGTTTTTCTCTCAACTGTTTACTTTCACTTTAGACATAAGTTAACTAACTGTGTGTATACTGTATGTAAACCTTGTGTGTTTTTGAGAGTATTAGTGCAATCAGTCGCTAACTTGGATAACTAAGTAATCAGGTGCTGTTTGACCGGGGATGCACTCTTCAGGTGTACGCGCTCTGAATAAGCGCACGTCAGAACAACACGCAAATGAAACGTTTAACCGGCAAGGTTTTAAAGCACACGCAAATAAGGTACTTTTGTAATTGCGAATAAGTGCAGTGTCTCGTGAGTGTAACTCTACTGTTGAATTAACATTTGATGTGAATGTGTTGCGCGAGTTGCAGTTGGAGCTGGAGCCGGAAGACATAGTAAGTACAGCGCATTGCTTGAGGTAGATGTTGCGTTTTGTAAGTAAATGTTTCATTGTGTTACTAGTGTTGCCTCCTTTGTTCACTATTACACTACTGCATCTGACACTGGTGTCGCTTAGTTTTGTAACGTGAGCCCACACTTTCGAATGTTTCACCATCACTGATTGCACACAAACACACACCGCACATGCGCATGGATATCACACGCACGTCGAGCAAACGTCGGCCACATCATTCAGTGAAGAAAAAATACAATGCAAGTATCGATAACAGTATCGTTTGTCCTGAAACTTATCGGTAGTCCGGTATTGACCCTATTACATACCGGTCCAAAAAAATACCAGTTCTCTGTTCCCATCCCTAGTGACAACCCTGCATTTCACCATTCTTTGAAATTGCGTAGAAAAAAGTGACAAGTACATTTAGAATTTATTGTTTTGTATTCCAGAAGAAAGCCATACAGGTTTAATGCAATGTAAGGCTGAGCAAATAATGACACTTAAAAATGAACTAATTTTTGGGTGAATTAATCTTTTAAATAGTCTCCAGAACACCCATATTATAGCAGCTTCATCTCCCCTCCACAGAAAGCATTTGGTTCTTCCCTGAGCAGGTGCCTATGTTCATCTATATTTGTCTTCGTGGGCATCATGTGTGTCCAGGTTCTGTTGAACCAGACGTGACAGATGGTTATGTAACAAAATCATCTGTAAGCCCCCAGTCTGTGTCTCTCCTTTTCTTCTTTTGCCCTGATATCAGAGCCTCCCACTCTTTATCTAACAAAAACATGAAAGACAATGTTCTGTTACACCTCAAACATTTAAATCAATGTAATTACATGATATGGCACTAAATACACAAAATTAATCACAGTTAATCACATATATAAGTATTTTCTGGAAAAGACCCAACTTGAAGAATTCAAAAGGATGCATTCTTCAATTGTCTTAAATTGTATTTTAATTCAATTAAAAAAAAAATCTATCTATCCATCTATCTATCTACTAAATCTATAAGTGTCTGTTTTTAGACACTGTTTCAAGATTAAAAAGTAGTTTACCTTTCTTGCTTGTGGTTTACCAGCAGGCTCACAAAAAGCTTTCTCCAATTGTAGGAAAATCATTCTAATAATTTTCGTTTAGGTCAGGTGGTAAATCACAACATGTTAAACTGACAGCTCAGCGATAAACATGTTGCAATGTAAATGTTAGATTGGACGGCATCAGTACTTGCAGATAACACAACTACCAAATTACACCCTGGCCATCTGTCACCCTCTCTGTTTGTTTGGTCCTCTCACATTCACAGGCGGAGACAGTGGTTACCATAGCAACACAAGTGGCAGCCGCTCTAGATATTCTAAGCATAGCTCTGTTCGCACCATATTGGGTAAAATAGTTTTCGGTATTGACAGATATATTTATAATCAACATTTCTCTCATCTTCACTTCATTTTTTCACTAAATATCTTGCAATGCATTGTGGACTTTTATGCTTGTATGGTTTTATACAACGTCAGTGTTTTTGTCTGCTAAGAATGCGTACTGGCACTGATTTTAAAAAACTTTTTTAAAAATATGCATAAAAATGCTAGGGTCTGCCAGTGGATAGTAATCTCACACAATTAATGTAGTTTGTATTGGGGTTTTATTGGTTGGTCTTAGGACTGCACGATTAATCAAAATAAAATCGAAACTGCGATTATGGCTTAGTGCGATTATAAGATCAAAGATGCTGTGAATATATGTGCTGCGAGTAAAGTGTGTTTTTACACATGAGCAGCTCATTATCCGCCAGTGTTCGCAGCATCTCAGAGTGGCTTGATTCGCAGTACTACTGTAAACCAGAGCCGGCTCTGCTATAAACAAAAGCTCGTAACGCTTGCCCCGCCTCCAGGGTCTTCTGTTTTGGAACTGACATTGATGAGCGGCGCTGCATGTAAAAGTTTCAATTATTTTTTTTAGCGTGCCACTCACGTGCGAGACGCTGCAAAAGACACGAGCGCAATGCTCATACACGTCCGTATAGCACCGACTACACACGTGGTAGTATGGATTAAAAAAACGAAATAACTGACATGAGAAAATACCGTCCGGTTTCGATCTCTTTTCGATTAATCGTCCAGCCCTATGAAATAACCCCCATATATAGCATGCATGAATCACCCCGTAGCAGGTGGAGCTGGGAAGGTGGAGGGTTTCTGAAACACACTGCAACTGCTACAGCAATTAACGATTAATTACAGATTAATGACAGCGATTAATGCAGCACGCATTTTCTGTTTGACCCGTTGCCTAGCCTGTAGTTGGAGAAATGGAGATGCACAGTGTTGCCAACTCAACAACACATAACACATAATTGGACAAACCTTATTTCGTTTCTGAGACTCGCCATTACTGCCGCTCGAGTGCAAGGTCTCTCTTTCCCGCTGCACGCGCACCTCTCTCTCTGCATCTGCTATGTTCAGTGAGCGGCTGAGAGGAGCAGCGCTTTCAGTTAAACCACATATTATATTGCTTCTCTAATTTTACATGCAAGTATAGCCGAAATCACAGCACAGCTATTGTATGTATCTTATGTTATTTAATTTCATCAGATGATGGCTCGATTATTAATCAGGATTTTTGTGCAGATTATGTAGTCTTATGGGTCGCGTTTCAGTCACTATTTCATATTAATTCGGTTGTCTGACAACAGAAACAGTAAAATATAACAATGGAAACAGTTTTATTGAGAATTTGGCTGCATCAAATTACAGTATGTGGGCACAGAGAGGCAAACAAAGGTTCTTCCCTGAGCAGGTGCCTATGTTCATCTATATTTGTCTTCGTGGGCATCATGTGTGTCCAGGTTCTGTTGAACCAGACGTGACAGATGGTTATGTAACAAAATCATCTGTAAGCCCCCAGTCTGTGTCTCTCCTTTTCTTCTTTTGCCCTGATATCAGAGCCTCCCACTCTTTATCTAACAAAAACATGAAAGACAATGTTCTGTTACACCTCAAACATTTAAATCAATGTAATTACATGATATGGCACTAAATACACAAAATTAATCACAGTTAATCACATATATAAGTATTTTCTGGAAAAGACCCAACTTGAAGAATTCAAAAGGATGCATTCTTCAATTGTCTTCAATTGTATTTTAATTCAATTAAAAAAAAAATCTATCTATCCATCTATCTATCTACTAAATCTATAAGTGTCTGTTTTTAGACACTGTTTCAAGATTAAAAAGTAGTTTACCTTTCTTGCTTGTGGTTTACCAGCAGGCTCACAAAAAGCTTTCTCCAATTGTAGGAAAATCATTCTAATAATTTTCGTTTAGGTCAGGTGGTAAATCACAACATGTTAAACTGACAGCTCAGCGATAAACATGTTGCAATGTAAATGTTAGATTGGACGGCATCAGTACTTGCAGATAACACAACTACCAAATTACACCCTGGCCATCTGTCACCCTCTCTGTTTGTTTGGTCCTCTCACATTCACAGGCGGAGACAGTGGTTACCATAGCAACACAAGTGGCAGCCGCTCTAGATATTCTAAGCATAGCTCTGTTCGCACCATATTGGGTAAAATAGTTTTCGGTATTGACAGATATATTTATAATCAACATTTCTCTCATCTTCACTTCATTTTTTCACTAAATATCTTGCAATGCATTGTGGACTTTTATGCTTGTATGGTTTTATACAACGTCAGTGTTTTTGTCTGCTAAGAATGCGTACTGGCACTGATTTTAAAAAACTTTTTTAAAAATATGCATAAAAATGCTAGGGTCTGCCAGTGGATAGTAATCTCACACAATTAATGTAGTTTGTATTGGGGTTTTATTGGTTGGTCTTAGGACTGCACGATTAATCAAAATAAAATCGAAACTGCGATTATGGCTTAGTGCGATTATAAGATCAAAGATGCTGTGAATATATGTGCTGCGAGTAAAGTGTGTTTTTACACATGAGCAGCTCATTATCCGCCAGTGTTCGCAGCATCTCAGAGTGGCTTGATTCGCAGTACTACTGTAAACCAGAGCCGGCTCTGCTATAAACAAAAGCTCGTAACGCTTGCCCCGCCTCCAGGGTCTTCTGTTTTGGAACTGACATTGATGAGCGGCGCTGCATGTAAAAGTTTCAATTATTTTTTTTAGCGTGCCACTCACGTGCGAGACGCTGCAAAAGACACGAGCGCAATGCTCATACACGTCCGTATAGCACCGACTACACACGTGGTAGTATGGATTAAAAAAACGAAATAACTGACATGAGAAAATACCGTCCGGTTTCGATCTCTTTTCGATTAATCGTCCAGCCCTATGAAATAACCCCCATATATAGCATGCATGAATCACCCCGTAGCAGGTGGAGCTGGGAAGGTGGAGGGTTTCTGAAACACACTGCAACTGCTACAGCAATTAACGATTAATTACAGATTAATGACAGCGATTAATGCAGCACGCATTTTCTGTTTGACCCGTTGCCTAGCCTGTAGTTGGAGAAATGGAGATGCACAGTGTTGCCAACTCAACAACACATAACACATAATTGGACAAACCTTATTTCGTTTCTGAGACTCGCCATTACTGCCGCTCGAGTGCAAGGTCTCTCTTTCCCGCTGCACGCGCACCTCTCTCTCTGCATCTGCTATGTTCAGTGAGCGGCTGAGAGGAGCAGCGCTTTCAGTTATTATATTGCTTATATTGCTTCTCTAATTTTACATGCAAGTATAGCCGAAATCACAGCACAGCTATTGTATGTTATTTAATCATTTGTTTGCCTCTTTGTGCCCAATTACTGTATTTTGATGCAGCTAAATTCAATAAAACTGTTTTCATTGTTTCATATTCATTCCGTTGTCTGACAACAGAAACAGTAAAATATAACAATGGAAACAGTTTTATTGAGAATTTGGCTGCATCAAATTACAGTATGTGGGCACAGAGAGGCAAACAAATGTAATAATAAATAATAAATGTACATTTTGCATGTTCAGAAGAAATGAGCTGCCCTGTCCTGCAAATAATGTAGTAAATAAATTGCTTTAGTAGTAAGTAAATTGCTCAGTGTAATGGGAACCTGGTATTTCTATGCTCTTTTTTCATGTCTAATGGACACGAACAAGTTATTTGAAAAACATCTATGACCTTTGAAACATGTCTAGTCTTCATGCTCTAGGTTTCACTAATAATAAACATACATTTGCATAAAGCATCCATATTTGTCCATGCCCATGTTGATTAGAGTATTAAAAACTTGAAAAGTATTAATTTAAGGTACATTTAGAACAGATAAAAATGTGCGCTTAAGTTGCGATTAATCACGAGTTAACTCATGACAATCATGCGATTAATCACGATTAAATTTGTTTAAAAAACATTTTTAATCGATTGACAGCCCTACTTTATAGCCATATTGGTATATATTAACAAAATTTTTACCTAATTGTGCAGCCTTACAAACAAGCACAGCAAATCTAGATTTGTTTTTAGAACTTTTTAAAAATCACAATTGTAAACTTTATCAGAAAAATCCTAATTAGATTTCCCCCCCCCAAATTGTGCAGCCTCAGTTGGTCATTTGTTCATGCTCTGGTTAACTTTTTGTATTGTTCAGTGTTGTTTAAAACAACAACAACCCACCGCAACAACCGCAGTACAGGGTGTGCTGTGTAGTACAAGTGTAATACTGTCAGGAAAAAGTTAGCCATGGACACTGTTTATTTTCAGTAAGAGGTTCGAAGTGACATGGAATATAGAGCTGTGAATAAAACTGAGGCGGCGTGCTACAGGTCATTTTCACCAAACATTTTCAAACATCCACTAAAAAAGAAATCTAAAATTCTGTATGGAATTGTTGAACTGAGGATTGTGGTTTTTATTTTATTTTATTTTTAATTTTTTTATTTTGTACCTTTTGGTAGCTCACTAGGTTCTAGCTATGATCTATCTTCTGTGCGTCAGTTGATGAATTCCCACCAGTGTTCACCAGCGCACAGGAAGTCGCCCACACACTGGTGCTCTAATGAATGCTGTTTGTCATCCGATTTTTCTAGTCTATTTCTTAATGAGACGCCTAGTGGTTAGCGCCACTTTTTCTGGCTCCACTCTTATACATATGACTCACGCACATACTGAAGTGTTTCACCTAAACACTGTCCTGCTGTCTTACATTCTGTCCATGGAGACAAAGCAGGACACCATTTGTTTGTGCATGAGACGGAGTGTTTCAGACTTTATAAGGCAACGATTCACACCTTTTGGATCTGCTTTCATGGTATTGTGTTTATTAGCAAATTTCAAACCTGATCAACTCAACAAAAAAAAAAATTTCTGTAGTTTGAACCAGTTTTGGTACCGTTTTATCTGACACTGCACACTTTTCCCTTTCCTTGTGGGAAAATTTGGTCTCAGAGATTCAGTTTGACCTTTAGATTTTTAGAGTACAGAGCAGCCAGAATGTCATATTTTACAAAACCAACATCGCCCGAAACAAAGGTTATGAATGGAGGAAGAGGCTCATATGATATTAGACTTCCCGTCTGTGCTGTCCGGAGCCAAAACCCCATAGCAGTGCTTTATAAACGTGTTCTAAACATTCCATAAATGTCATATAAATGTCTCGGCTGGCTCCGGCAGGTCTGCGGAGAGCTTGAAGTGTTTAGACAGAGCGGAGATTGATCCTGGACCCTCGCTGAGCCAGAAACAGGAACATCACCAAGCGTTTGTACCTGCTAAAGTGGATCTCATTACTCTCCCTTTTTTATTCATCTCTTGGCTAATTTAAATGGAATTTACATTTCTAATAATAAATCACGTATTAGCAGCCATCAAAATTGCCTGCATTGAAGTCTTGGACAAATATCTTGCGGAACTTTGCATCTGACTTGCTGTTGATTGCCACAGAAAATTATTTCGACTTGTCCCTCAGTTTGTAAAATCAGAAAAAAAACAGATGGTGAAAAAAAGCACAATGCAAGTCTATGGGGCAACTGTTCCAGAAACATGAAGCTCTACATTTTATTACAGCTTTGACGTGAATTGGACAGGAAGAAAATGTTTATTATCTGATCTGTAAATCATCTCGATTGTCTTTTTTGAGCATCTAGGTTAGGGTTATCTAGGTTACGGTTGGCTTCGTCTAAACAGTACTTGTGAATAGTTGCGTAACTTCATCATTTGAGTGTATTGCATGAACGTTACAAGTTGACTTCATTACATGGTCTTAATACTTCCGAAATGGACATTGAGAGAACAGAATTATTCATATTTGCATAAACGTAGCCCCATGCTATTGCAAGTGCATTACTATGTTTGTTTCAGTTGTTCAAAAACAAACAACAGGCTGATAATATTTTCTAACCAAACATGTAAGTTTGGATTTCATTATGGTTGAAATGTTTATAGATGGTAATAGTAGGTTTCTCAACCCCTTGTCGGAGATTGCTGCTGCCCTTTTTTTACTGGCTTTCATAAACGCTTATGTAAGTTTCCTCTGGAATAGGAGAACAAAAAGCTAGCAGCTGGATAAATGGACCAGCTCTGATAAGAAAACCAGCACAGCTCTCTCTGTTTCAGCACTACAGGATATTTCAGTAGCGATACCATCATTTACCGACTCAAAAGCCAGATAGACAAAACAGGAAGTGAATGGCTAACTTGCGACTTTGTTCCTTCACGGGGGACTGTGACCAATCAGTACTGACCTTTTTGGTCGACTAACTGGTTTTGTTTTTGCTCCTGCTGATTTTTGAGGAATTTGAGTTAATATTGAGTCAGTCCTCTACTATGCATTAAATTATGAATACACTACAATTCAAAAGTTCGGGGTCAGTATTAGCCTGTTATTAATTAAAATAAATTAATACTTTTATTCACCAAGGCTGCACTAAATTGATCAAAAGTGAAAGTAAAGACATTGATCAACCCTCTATGGACACCTTGGCAATTGAATCGCCATTGGCTAGTAAATTTTTTTGTTTACTCCCCAGACTTTAATATATATATATATATATATGTAATTGTAAAATGGCACAGTTTTTTAAATATCTGAGAGTACGCTCTGAGAGTACATCAGTCAGTCAAGCATTATAATATGATAATCAAGTATTATTTAATGATAGAACTTTAGTAATTCGAATTAAAACTTGATAACCATGTATGAATGCATATTAGTCATTTTAACTAA
>NW_015642135.1:56949-65417 GCF_001515625.1 Sinocyclocheilus rhinocerous | reverse complement strand
CTTTTAAAATATCTGAAAGTACACTCTTAACATCAGTCAGTCAAGCATTATAATATGATAATCAAGTATTATTTAATGATAGAACTTTAGTCATTAGAATTAAAATTTGATAACCATGTTTGAATGCATATTAGTCATTTTAACTGAATATTTTAACTGGACTGGTGGTGGTGCTTTTTTGGTCATTCAGTGTTTCTGGAAAAAAAAAATTAAATTGGGGAAAAACTAACAAAAATACTGATAAGATAATAATGATACGAATTCTACTAATAAGAACAATATAAAACGCACCAAACAGCACAGATCGCTTGGCGGAGAGTGAAACTCTGAAGCGCTCAGTCAGAGTGTTCTGTGAGTGAAAATATATCTGCGCTAAACTTACACTTAGCCTCCAAGTCACACACTGGCGAGTAAAATCTGAGAATTTATTAGCCATTGGCTAATATTAGACATCATTTAGTCGCCCAGAATGAAGATTTAGTCGCATATGCGAGTGATTTACTCGCAATGTAGAGGGTTGTTGAATGATTTAAAAGATTTATATTTCAAATAAATGCTGTTCTGTCAAACCTTCTATTCATCAACTGAAAAAAGTATCATGGTTTCCTCAAAAATATTAAGCAGCACAACTGTTTTGAACATTGATAATAATAATAATAAATGTTTCTCGAGCACTAAATTGCTCTTTTGTTGATTTTGATTGCTTCCATTGTCCTCATTTGTAAGTCGCTTTGGATAAAAGCGTCTGCTAAATGACTAAATGTAAATGAAAATTAGCATATTAGAATGATTTTTGAAGGATCATGTGACACTGAAGACTGGAGTAACGATGCTGCAAATTTAGCTTGGGCATCAAGCTAAAATAAATAACTTATAAAAATAATTTCTATTTTAAAGTGCATTAAAATAGGAAATGGTTATTTAAAATTGTAAGAAATTTTCACAATATTACTGTTTTCAGTTGTTTAGAAAAGTGTTATTTTGCCATTTCTTGAAAAGTAAGCTATGTCAAAGTGTTTCATAATGTGTACTGAAACCCTTGAGTCATGTCGAGTCTTTTCTTTAGCTTTGAAAAGCATCTCATCATCAGTTTTGCTACCTCAACACACAGGCGGTTTACTGTGATCATATCAGAGCGCTGTGTCATCGGCCTGTTGAGGCTTCACTCTTCAACTCATTTCCTGTGCTACACTTAAAAAAACCTCCTAAAACATGCCTTATCTGCCTAGATAACAACATGACTGGCATCCGGCTGAAATATTCATTCACCGGACTTCTGGCCGGTTGCTTACTGGCCCAAGTCAGAAGAGCCTATTCCCAAGTTAAGCCCAGTATGCATCTCTGTTTTTATGATTCACCCCTCTCCGGTTGGAATTCGCAAACATAGCTACTAATTCACAGCTATTGATGCTTTTGTTCCGTTTATGGCTCTGTTTGCTCATCTGAGCGATACCCAGGACAGTGAGAGTACAGTATTTTCAAACAAAGCCTTGAACCCACGGGTCAAATTGCTGCGCTTCTATTGACTGCCCCCTGCATGATGCAGAATGAGTCAGGCTCAGTGCCTTGTGTCCATTGTTCTCCATTCGGTAAAATAAATAGGGAAGTAAAGGCAACCAGAGGGGTAACTGATGACAGAAGACCTTACACAAGTTGTTTAATGAGAGCCGTGTGGGATAACATATACAGTGGTCGCCAAAACCATTAGAACGCTAGTATTTTCACCTGCTAAAAATGGTTTTAAGTCAGTTATTTCTATCTTTTGCTGTAGTGTGTCAGTAGGAAATATCAGTTTACATTTCCAAACATTAATTTAGCCATTAATTGTAATAATCCAGTGAGATTTTTGTCTGACAACAGCCAGTGCTCCACACAGAGATCTGATCTCTTCATCATTGTGTGGAATGACATGAAGAAACAGAACAAACTGAGACAGACTAAATCCAGAAGAACTGTGGCAATGTCTCCAAGATGCTTCAAGAGACCTACCTCCAAAGCTCCCTGAAAAACTAAGCACAAGTGCACCGAGGGCAAAAGCTGCTTTAAACACAAAGGATGGTCACACCAAATGTTGATTTAATTTAGTTAATAGAAGTTAATTGATAAAGAAAATCTATTTATGACATTATTTTTGACAGCATCCTCATTTGACAGCATTTTACACAAGTGCCTAACACTTTTACCAGTACTGTAGCTTTGCAGGTAACTGACTTTTTTTAGCTGGTGAAAATACTAGTGTTCTAATAATTTTGGCCACCACTGTACTTTTACCAAATAACATCATCTCTGTAAATGCATAAATGCGTCTAGTTACTCTCGCCTAACTAGTCCTGCCTAATCAACAATTCAAATGTCTTTTAAATTGTTTTTGCTTCCCTTTTTCCCCACTGGTCAGTGGGAATTTTAGTGCTTTGATATTTGGTATTTAATGCTCTGTATACTTGGATGTATTAGTGTTTGTTGGTATAACTTTCGGGTAATCATAAATTACCATACAATTAAAATGGGTAAGTCTTTATACTGTATGTGTGTATATAAAATTTAATAATTTAATAATAATTTATGCATTTAGCAGACGCTTTTATCCAAAGCGACTTACAGTGCATTCAAGCTATCAATTTTTTTACCAGTATGTGTATATACAGTATATTGCAAAGTTTATTCTAAATAATTTGCCCATGCACATCATTATTTTTCTTTTTTAATTTGTAATCTTTAATCAAAAACAAAAACATATAATCTAAAAATAACATTAGCTTCTACATTTTTTCTCATTTTTTCTAATTTCTCTCCAATTTTCATTTCATTCTTTATTTTATTTTTATATCTATTTTATTTTATTTGTCAAAATACATACTTCTAGGTTTGTGCGTCAGCCAATCAACTGCCATTTAAGATAAATAAAAATAATACTAATGGATAGTGTTTTTCATGTATTTTAGACCTCTTCAGTTGCAGTGAATTAATTTATTTTTTTAACTTTTGGTCACATGATGACTTTGACAAACCTTTGCTTTTTCCCTCTATTCCTTGTTGTTCTGATGGAGAACAGCTTGGCAGTGCACCTACTAGACCAGTGCAAAACCAGCGTGGACCTCGATGAAATTTCATGAATTCATATAACACTCATGCAGGACTCACCTCTCTCTTCCTGTCTCTCGTCTCTCTCTGCAGATGTGAGGATCTGTTCTCCTCCATTTATGGTGCTGAACAGTGAGTGTGGCCCAGACACGCTGGAGCAGATCAAGCAGCACGGTCTTACATTCCCTTTCAGTAAGTTCCCACCTTTTCATTTCTGAAACAGAAAATAATAATGTTTAACCAAGGGATCTCATTCTATAAATCCCACACTAAAGGTACAGTAACATTTTCAAACATTTACAAATTTTGGTGGGTGAAATCCAGTCATTTCAAAAGAAATCCACACAATCAGGAATTTCATGTGAGGTCTAGTGAATTCGCCATGTTGACCAACAAAAATCTGCTTGGTTTCGAAGTGAAAAAAGTCTTAAATATCTTAAATATAACAAATACTTGATATAAGAAATTTCTTAAATATCATTTAGGATGGAAAAACAGGAATCATGATATGGCCTAATGTGATTATTAATCTTTAAAGGCTCTTATTCAATTAATAATCTCTGCTCAGTGAAAATGCACATTCTATACAGGCTTGCGTTTTCAGAACAGTTTGCAATCCAATAAATGCTGCACATTTATGTCAAGCGTGAACACTTTATAATTTTTAAATTGTAATACATTGTAGATAATTGCCTATTTTATCTCCCTTATCTTTTTGAATGAGCAGCTGGTAGGAAAGCGACCTTTTTAAAATAAGAGACATAGTGTATTTCGGGTTTGTGTATAATTAAAAGCCCTGCATTGTGTGTAAAATCGTTTTATTTTTCTGGCTATTACAGGGTTTCCGCGGGGTCTTAAAAAGTCTTAAATTTAGTTGTATCAAATTTAAGGCCTTAAAAAGTCTTAAATTGTACAATAAAGTCTTAATTATGATTTCAAGAGGTCTTAAATTTGGGGACTGAAAGACCAGAATTGCGATATGGCTGAATGTGACGATTAAACTTCAAAAGGCTATGATTTCATTAAATAAACATGAGCGCAGCAGGTTCAAAGTCTGGTGCTGCACTACTTTGTGTTCCGCCGTTACCGGGGAAACAGTGATATTTCTACCAAACGCTCCGCCTGCTGGCAGGGAATGATTGAGCATTTTCAATAAAACTGTTGTTTTGATCAGAGTTCAGACCAATGCGAAAATCGACCCATGTTTTTACCCTGCAAACACACAGAGCTTTAAATGTGAACTGGTGGATCGATAAGAAGACAATGCATTATACAAATCGAAACAGTATAATAACAGTATAATATCGTAATTGTTGTTTTAACAATGTGCGATTTGATATTATCGAGTACATCACAAAAAGCAAACAAATCACACCTACAGAGTGCACGCATACATTAGGTGATGAAGTTTAGTAAGTTAAATTGCAAAGATACATTTAGTTGATACTGATTTAATTTGCTTGGTAACAACCCAAATGCAAGAATTTGACTCAAAAGATGGTGCACACTTTTAGAAAAAATGGCTTAAAGGTAAAAAAATACCCATAAAACTGATTGGAAAAGATTAATTTCTATCACTGCTGTGAACTGACCACACAGAATATGCAAAATATCAAAAAATTCAGGAGTCAGCTGTCAATGGTAGTCCTTAAGATCAGCACAATAACACACTCAGCAAAATATCGTCTAATTATCGTTATCCATAAAATCCCAGAGAATTAACGAGATATACTTTTTTTGTCAATATCGCACACCCGTAATGTGTTATTTAAAATAATATATATAATAATTTATTGATAATTGTTTAAATTAATATAGTAATTAATACGTTTGACTCATCCATTTTCTTAAAATTGGTTTAAAGGCTGAAATGTCAAGTTTATAATTTTATAAAATTTTCTGTTTTTGTGAAAACTTGTATCTGAACTGAAAATTATACTTTTTACAGTAATTTTACAGTTTAATATGGTACTATAGACATTGCCCTACCCCGTTCCTTAATTTTATTTGTGCAGGTCTTAAAAAAGGTCTTAAAAAGTCTTACATTTGAGCTTAAAAATCCTGCAGAAACCCTGTATTATTGGTATTTTGGTTATGCAATAAACTGTATCTGGTATTTAATTCAACGGAAGCTCTTGTGGCTTCTCTCTTTTTTCTCGCTGCTCTGTCACAGGAAGTAAAGACTAAGAACAGTATTTAACACATTTAGTATTTATATTTTGGTAGTATGGGCACAATAATCTTTTTATTGCCTTTCTTTAACCACATTATTCACACATCTGCAAAATCCAAAACCTATAGCTGTAATGCTACTTCTAATGCTATTTTTTATTTCCAGCATATTTTTAACATGAAAAAATCAACATGAAGAGTGTGCAAAATTTGCAGTATTTGTTTATGATTCATTGAACAAGTATGGAAAACATAATTTAAAGCCAAACTGCTGCTTGAAAATAGGCCAAAACTAGACTCACCCACGGCAACAGTGTAAAAGTAGCCAAATTCTGTGGTAAAAGTACAGACTTGGCAACACTGACCCTTTCCAATAAATATCTGTAAAGCTTATATGGATTTTACTAAATTATCTTTTATTAAAATTCAAGTACAACAATGATTCTTTTTTTTCCTGAGTTTATGTATGTATTGAATAAGAAACATGTCTTACTTTAAACATGCCCTGTTTTGCGTTTGTATGTGTGCTCCAGCCTAATTAAGTAAAATAACCTGATATACATGATTTATTTTGAGATGGGGTTTTTTTTTCTGTATGGACCTATGGTGTTAATTTTATTTGTGCATAAAAGAAGTCTTAAATTTGATTTTAGAAACTGAGGGGACTGCACCTGCCTCTGTTTTCTTCACTAATATCCCATACTAAACTGCTATGAAGTCACAGAACAAGATTTTACTGCGTTAAAGGTTTTAGCTAGATTATTAAGATTATTAACTAGACAAACTCATTCACTACCTTAGAGTGTTTTTCTTTTCTTCTCATCTTGCACAGTTTGCAAAACACGGGTTGCTCACGGAACTAACTCTCATGAGGTAAGAGACTTTTCTAACTGCTTTTGCGAAATGTGACCACAGAGGTCACGAAACGCTAATACACACAAAGCATTGTTTCAAAACCCAGTGAGCTGCCTACATAGGCAGCTTCCTTTGAAGTCGGCATTCTAAGTGAAATTGAACCTCAGAAGTAGCTAAGGAAAGTTCAACTCTACACCTAAGATTTGGTTAGCATCCGCTTGATATGCACAAAAATTTCTTTATAGTGAAATTTTTTTTCAGATTATTAAAATGTTCTTCATACTAAGAAAAAAACGTCTCTTTTAAGAACTGTTCACTCAGATGTTCTTTGTGGAACCCAAAATGATGGTTCTGTGGAATTAGTATAAGTTCAAGTTTTCTGTCTCTTCTCACTGTGTTCTTTTGCAGATGGCTATAATATTCAACGCAGAGGACCTAAAGGACGTGAAGCCACCGTGTGTCATTCAGAGTTTTATAAACCACAATGCCGTGCTCTATAAAGTGTTCGTGGTGGGTGAGTCGCACACTGTGGTGGAGAGACCATCACTCAAGAACTTCCCCTCTGGACCGTCTGGTAAACCTTCAGCCCACACTTCAGCTCTTTATAAATGTTATTTCCATGAAATGGAAATCCTGCTGCGATATGGTTCGTTTCACGGCGATTGGACCGTTCAGTTTGTTTAGGCGTGATTTACGTTACAGCATTCCCGCTGTATAACCCAGATACCTTTGCATAGCTGACTTTGCAGTGAAAAGAGTCGATCAAACTTTGCTGCTACCCAGTCAGCAGAAGCGCTTACCCGAGTCTGGTTTCCACTGAGGGCTGCTGTAAAGTACGGTGCGTTTGCATATGCTAATGTACTTGGAGTCCATGCAAACCATTTACGGTTACTGGGAGAGCGACCTGTTAGTTTAATGCAAATTCAGGAGGTCAGCTCTGTGCCTGAACTCATGCTGAACTCCACAAAGCACAAGTACACATGCCTTGGCTTCCAGCAGTATTCAAATGAAAAAAACCTGTTTAGAAGATTAAAACAAAGAAAAAAAAGGAGTTGCAGTGTTTCTAAAGACAGATCAGGCTGGTAATGATTTCTAAGAATTCTATCAAGACGTGAAGAAAAAGGCTGATGAATTTCTTAAGCAGGTTTGTGAAGTTCTTGAGTAAGATTCAGGAAATCAGAGTTAATGCTGCGCGGTACTTGTCAGTTTTTTTAGGTTAATAATAATAATTAATAATGATAATAATAATGTTGAACCACACACGTGTGTGTGTGTGTGTGTGTGTATATGAACTATATATATATATATATATATATATATGACAAAAGCTGTTGCACGGGTGGTACGTTTTTTTGGCCTAAAGGGCCATTAAGTACCTTATTATTACATAAATGGTACATACTAGCTCCTTTTGAAAGATGGGGCCAGTTAAAACACTAGCAGGGCACTAGCAGGGCAGTCTGAACTATGGGCCTAACTGGGCCAGCGGGGAAAAAAAAAAAAGCTCCAGCCATCCTAAAACTATATTTAAAAAAAAAATTGTAATTGAAGATAATATAATATTAATAACATAAAAGGCCATTTAAGTGTACTTAAAGAGACACTTTCATGACACACACACACACACACACACAACAACAGCAACAGCTACAACAATACACAGTGGTTGGTTGAGCACTATTTTTGGCCACATAGTGATTGTTGCATCTATTGTCACGTAATACCTTGAGACACCACTAGATGGAGGCAGAAACATGCAAAATACGTTGGAGCCAAATTCCAGTGAACAAATGGCACATGTGAGTGTTCAGATCAGTGTGTGTAAGATTGTTTGTGTTGACTGTAGTCTGTGAGCATGTGTAAGGACATAGGGCAACACCCTCGCTCTTACTGAGTGGAACAACTGTGTGTGCAGTCACTTTGGATTTTGACCGACCCTTTCTGTGTCCAGCAGGAGAAGAGGAAGATGCCGGTGACGGTGTGGTCGATTTCCAGTGTTACAAAAGGTTTAGAGTGAGATTTGGCTGTGGAAGTGTGGATTTGACTGGTAAATCATCATTTGGGGAGGATGGCTGCAACTACGCCCACCTCGGCCCCGCCTCCCAAAAAGAGCAGAGGAAAACAGGAAATAGAAACTCTACAGACAGCCAATGAAGAGCTGAGGAGCCGATTGAGTGACTTGCAAAATGAACTGCAACAGGAAAGAGGCAAGGTACGCCCATCTACTGCATGGCTTTGTTCACATTACACCCAATCTGATTTTGTGCACTAGCAGTATTTCAAATCCTACAAGCATATTTAAAAAAAAAAGTAATTGACATAATATAATATTAATAACATAAAAGGCCATTTAAGTGTAC
>NW_015642135.1:50646-53749 GCF_001515625.1 Sinocyclocheilus rhinocerous | reverse complement strand
ATATATATATAAATAGATAGATAGATAGATAGAAAAATACTATATAAATATTTATACACACACACACATATATTTATATTTATCTATGGCGTTATTTAATTTTTTATTTAATATTACAATTAATTAATCAAATAAATGTATTAAAATGAATAAAATGTAAAAAAGTGAATTTTATTTATTTACTTATTTTTTGTTTAGTCTGAATACGCACAAATTTAAATGGGCCATTAATAGAGAAACATTAGTTTTTCAGACTGAAATAATGTTTCTACACCGGCATTATTAAGCAATGCAATGCATCTTTTCAATACATTATTTATTTAAAATTAAATAAGCTATGAATATTAATAATAAGATTTGTAATTTATACCCAAGTTTTGATGCAACTGTGTTTTAAAGCATATATGCTTTCTAAAACAACTATATGTATGTTGCATTTGAATGCCTTTTAATGTTTCACCTTCAAATAGATTGTTCTCTTTCTGAAAGACCATTGCCCTATTCAGTGGAACAACTTGGTCATATTTAGAAGCTATACAGATGAAGAGAAATTTTCTTAGGTTTAAGAATGAATGGATGTACATCGTGAATATTTGGGGTGTTTTGATGTCTGCAGAAGGAAGGAAGGCTAAGTGGTGGGTTGCCATCTCCCTTAATGCATTTCTTTACTGCCATTTGAGTGGGAGGTCATAAATCTCAGCATCCTCTTGGCAGTAGATTTTTGTGTTTTGTCCTCCTCCTCACTCTATTTATTCTCCCTCTCTGCCTGGCACTCCTGAAGCTTTGACTCTCTCAGCTGAACCACAACTCTCTGCTGCTGTCTAGTGGCTTCCTGCGCACTTGCACTCTTACACTTTCACTTTTATTCAACTGACTTGCAACTCAGTGTTTTTCACATTAATGTGTTTGTTTTTTTATGCCTTACAGACAGAAAAGCTATTTTCTTCAATAGCCACAATGTGTCCAAGCCAGAGTCGTCCTCTGACCTCACATCTGTAAGTTCAGTTCTCTTTAGTCTACATAAAGTATTGTGTTCACTAAAGATGTATACAACGAATCCTGGTGGGAATTTAAGCAATGGGTATTACATAGCCATTCAGTAATAATTGTAAACATTTTCAGAAGCTCTTCCTTCACCTCTCTTTCATTTGCATTTTTGACAGAGGGATAATGTAGAAGGTGTTTCGCAGCCTCCGAATGATGGTGTCATTAGGGAACTGTGTAAATCTCTTCGGGAATCTCTCGGCGTTTCGCTCTTCGGCATCGACGTCATCATTAACAACCAGACGGGCCAACACGCAGTCATTGACATCAATGCATTCCCTGGTGTGTATCTGTTATCTGTCTAACTGCAAGGCACCTCTCCCATGCCAGATAGAGTTTATATACACAAAACATTTAATAATTCAATCATTTGCGCACATACGCTACTGTTCAAAAGTTCAAAAAGATTTTTAGCGTCACATTATTCTTCAGACATCATTCTAATATTATGATTTGGTGCTCAAGAAACTTTTCTTAATAATATCAAAGTTGAAAAGTGTTGCACGGCTTAATAGTTTTGTGGAAATTACAACCAGAAATGTCAAAAGAATAGATTTATTTCAAATAGAAATTTTTTGAAATGCATTATAAATGTCTTTACTTCACTTAATCAACTTAAGTCTTAATTTAAAAAAGAAAAAGAAAAAGAAAAAAAAATCACTTACTGGAACCCACATTTTTTGAACAGTAGTGTATATTGCTTTGGTAAGATGATGATTGGTTGAGGTTCATTAGCGTCTTTGTTTGTATTTGTATCAGTAACAAAAATGTGTAAGATGATAAAAAGGGAAAATATGTAGGAAAGTCTCATAATGTAAGCATTTTTTGGGGGGTGGGGTAGTTTCATAACATTTCCAATTTTTTTTGCTTTAAGTGAAAGTAATTACATATTTTCCCTACATTTTGAAGACATGTGAGTGTATTTATTTTTCAACATATTTTTCAAAATCAAGTATTTTTAGAGAGCCATATCATGTTTTCTTGAGGTCATGCAATTTGATAACATGATCTAATTAAATTTGATGTTTTTACACCACATTTGGCAGGCATATCATATATTAAAATAATATATTAATATAAAATATAAAATTTTAAATAAATATAAAATTTAACTAAATAATGGTTATATTCAAATCAAATCAAATAAATAGATAATAATGAAAAATAAACATTTAAAATGAAACTGCATTACACATGTGAGCGTATTTATTTTTCAACATATTTTTCAAAATCAAGTATTTTTAGAGAGCCATATCATGTTTTCTTGAGGTCATGCAATTTGATAACATGATCTAATTAAATTTGATGTTTTTACACCACATTTGGCAGGCATATCATATATTAAAATAATATATTAATATAAAATATAAAATTTTAAATAAATATAAAATTTAACTAAATAATGGTTATATTCAAATCAAATCAAATAAATAGATAATAATGAAAAATAAACATTTAAAATGAAACTGCATTACTATTATTTAGGAATTAATATTATCAATAACGATATTAAGAAATATAAGAACATTACAAGTCGGAGTGACTGTCAGGCACGTCCGAAAGTGAATTTTGATTGATTTAAATGTAACTGGTTCATCCAGTTAACTAAAAAGAACCAGTTCAAAAGAACAATTTCTTTGCGAACGGGACATCACTACTAGGAACTTTGGGAAATGGAGTTATGTCTGTGAACTAGGGCTGTCAAAAAAAATTCGAATTTCGAATATTCGTCGAATTTAAAATAAAAATCCACATTCGAATGCAAAAACGTTGCATTCGAATTTTAGGAGGCTGCCTTATCAGTGGCGCACGAGATGCGATGAAAGCCATGTAAAATTAATGCAAGTTCAACTTTGAAAAAACATATCTCGAGACTTAATGGTGGGGTTTTTTCCCCATCCCACTGCTTTTTAAACGAAAAATGTACTCTGTGTGATTGGCTTTCGGCCTTTTGTATTAAACTATGAATGCATACACGATGCTGTTTTGTTTATAGTTGTTTAAGCAACTTAATTATAATTGGTTTATAAACATTATTTTAAACATTATGCACTTTTTT
>NW_015642135.1:33284-50603 GCF_001515625.1 Sinocyclocheilus rhinocerous | reverse complement strand
ATGCGCCCTCTTGTGGCCTCAGGAGAAAAGCCAAAAGCTTTTCTTTACCCTAACTGAAATTATGCATTTTAAATTCGAATATAATTCGAATTTTGATAATATTTAAGCACAAAATTCGAATTTAGTTTTTCAGCCATTTTGACAGCCCTACTGTGAACGCAACAAAGCCGAGACACAATTTTTAAATTGCACAATAAACTACAACTACTACATAAAGCAGCGGCGTGGCATCTATTAACCTCACACAACAAACTCTCACTTGACACAAACAGCGACTCTGTCTCACACGCATGCAGAACTATATCGCACTCGTACTACTATGAGAAACGTATTCATTGCACAGACCCATTTTTTTTCCTAGCATGTTCTCACTGACCAATTTGCATTCAAGAAACATCTCCACGACCACAAATCTTAACATTACAGCTTGTTTTTACTCTTCCCAGGATATGAGGGTGTCCCAGAGTTCTTCAGTGATCTCCTGAACCACATCATCAGCATCCTCCAAGACCACTCCTCCAGTGACCCCTCGGCCCCGCCCCCTCCCGGCCAGCTGCCCGCTTTAGGCGCAGGAGAGCGCAACTGCGCCCCGTCCCAGGAGTGCTGCGGCATGCTCGGCAAAGAGTCAGACAGCAGCCCCTGGATCGTGGAGGGCGACGGTGGTCTGAAAGGCCCGCGTCAGAGACTGGGCTGCAACACGGCCATGTCCCCCAACTTCCAACAGCACTGCGTGTCCACAATAGCCACTAAAGCCTCGTCACAATGACTGCCGTCTCCCCACTGTCCCGCCATCATTCCCTGAACAAATTGTGAAGACAAACTGAATAATATACAATAACAATAATAACAATTATACTGGTAATATATCTGTAATCAAAAATAAACTATATTGGGAATAATCATAATGATGTTGATAATGGGCATTGGATTCGGTCTCCTATGCCTGTGTGTAGGTTTTATTTTGAAATTTTCTTTCTCTTCAGTCTAACAACTCAGTACTGTAATGTGAACTGAAAATCAGTTTTAATTTGAAACACAGGGCAAAATTAGTGGATGTTAGTTCATTGAACACACTAGGCATGTTGGATATTTAAGCTGGAAAAGGTTCTGAAGTTTTTCTTTTGTTGCTGATGGAAAAGACTAACGGATATCAGTGTTTTTAATGACACTGAACACAAACACACAGAATAATCTAACAAACAGGACACCTAAAATGTCTTTGTGCTCTGTATTTAGTGGCAATCCTATATTGTGATGATCCACAGTGTATATCGTTGTGCAGCGTCTACAAAGCTCTTGTGTGCCACTGTGTTTGATCTTGTGACACTCCGTAATCTTTTCATAATGCTCCAGAAGACTTTCATCATCCTTCCATAAACATTGTGGCACCTGACATTTTTCATGTGCATTTCAATGCGTCATATCATAAGAAAACTGAACGATGGAAGTTCCAGGTGAACTGTCGAGTATCATTAATGTTTTGATAGTTTTATGAAAGTCGAAGAGGTTCTACTGTTCTTCTAAAATTCTTCTAAATTCAGTTTTTTTTGGGGGTCAGTGCTGCGTTTGGTTAGACGGTTGCAAGAGGATATTCTGACATTCCCTGTATGCGTGTGTTGTTTTTTTTAGCAGACGGTCCTTTAAAAGTTCAGATGTTTTGTAATATGATCCAGTTTTGAAAGTCATATTTAAGACTTTGCTTCAGGTTAGTACAGACCCTTGAAATATTTGAACAAACTGCATAAGATGGATGTTAATGTATATGTTGGGAGTATTTAGTCTTGTTCTAATTGCAAAGAAGATTAATTGCACATCTCTTCTACAAAGGGTTCAACGCTTTGATTCTTGGTTACCATTCCTCGTTTAAAAGGAAAATGGACAGATTTGTAACATATTCTTCATTCTAAATGGAATAATCGCTAACTTGTTTGAAAATCACTAATGAATACAAAGTATTTGTTTTATACATCATGTAGTTAGCGAAACGTTGCATTTGGTTGCTGATTTAAATCGATTGGTTTTGTAAAATGCCATGAGGCAGTTGAAGCACTAATTAATTTCGAAATTGATTTAGCACTAATATCAATGTCATTAAAACCATCTGAACAATTTAGCAGTACTTTATACATTAATTAAAAGGTAATAAAGCCAAAAAGTGATTTGCAGCTTTTTAGGTTTTCTTTTGGTAATGAAAGCCTTGGACATCCCACAGCGTTTTTTGTACAATTACAAAAATGAGCATCTTATTTGTATTCATGCTTATAAAAGAAACTTCGCCCACTTAGTGCCCATAAAGTGACTTGGATTACTCCTACACGTTTGAAGACCAACAGAAAACAGCTTGTTTTTGTTCACTGTGAGAGGAATGAATGTGTGGAGATATTTGACAAACAATGTCTTAATGTGGTAAACAAGAGCGGTGCGAATGGACTGCTGTCATCAGCATCTGCTCCCGTTCTGTTCAGTTTATATGAAGTGAACATTTAGTGCCACTCCACTGGCCCTTTGCACCTTATGTTAATGCTTTTCTTGTTCTGATGGGGTCCATTTTTTAAGATGAATATTTTCATAGGTATACCAAACTGTTTAATATCCTTTTCTATAGTAACTCACTCCATTGTTATGGAATATAAATTAAGTGGTCATTAACATTTAGCCTCTTGCTTGCAATAGGAATTTATGTCAAGAGTGTTGGAATATGTTTATATGATTAATGGGGAGTGTGTTCAGATTAAGTTTGCATTTTGTACATCATGAAAAATGCTCCAAGTCTGAGTCGGTTGAGAGAATGACAGCCTTCAACACAGCTTTATCTTTTGTCTCTGTACTTTTGCCTTCATTGTGCTATCAAATAGAAAATCTCCTCACCTACTAAATTTTCTGTCTCTATCATTTTTAATTGATTTCAGGTCTCGTATAAGACTCCCCTTACCTATGTATTCATACACCAGGCCCAGAATTCATCGGGACCATGGTTTACCATCTCTGGTTGCATCAGTATCAGAATGTGACCCAGTGCTTGACGTTTTAAGGCCATCATATGATATTCATCTATGTCAGATGCATACATATGCCAGCAGAGCCCTATTATTATGTGTGAGACAGGGTTATTATAATTAACTAAAACTAAAACTATTAAAAAAAAGATTACTTGAAATAAAGTATAAAAATACTGGAAACACTTTAGTATAGGGACAAGTGCTGTCAAACGATTAATCGCGATTAATCGCATCCAAAATAAAAGTTTTTGTTTACATAATATATGTATGTGCACTGTAGATATTTATTATGTATATACAAATACACACACATACGATATCTATTTAGAATATATTTACATGTATATATTTATATTCATATAATTTATATATAAATATTTAAAATATAAACATAACATATTTTTCATGCATGTGTGTGTATTTATATATACATAATAAATATACACAGTACACACATATTATGTATTGTGTAAACAAAAACTTTTACCAGTTTTTACCAGATTAATCGCGATTAATCGTTTTGGCAGCACTAATAGCTTATTAGCATGCCTATTATTAACATATTTAATATTACATATATTAACTTGATGTACCGGATATATATAGTAACACTGGTACAGAAATAAATATTAATAAAAACTATTTAAATAATTTAAACTATAGATTTAAATAAATGACAAAACAACAAAATTACTAAAACTTTAAAATAAAACAAAATATAAATAATAAAAAATATGTATAAAAACTATATGATGTGTATATGATACTACAATGACATTGATGTGAGAAAACTTGAAAAATAATTAGAAGACTTTTAACATCTATTAAACAAAGTAGATTAATATCTTGTCTTTAACAGAAACATTTTGTATACTGGTTTTGTAAAGGTCAGAAAGAGTTCAGACCTCGCAGAGTTAAACTAGTGTACTGTAGTAGTAGGCCTACAACAAAAGCTATTAAACTGCCGTTTGTGCTAAATGAGCAGGCCATACACAGAGCCGTAGCTTAGACGCCTTACGCCCACCTCCTCCTGCTCGCCATTGGCCCACACATTTTCATTCAACTCATCCTCGCGACCTGATTGGCCAGACTCTCTGTCAGTCACTACCACCGGCTCGCGATTGGCCGGTCCCAGTTAACTAATGCGAAAAATCCATGTTCTCCGGTTTTGACATGTCACTAGAGCAAAGCCACCCATCCGCTCAGAAGTAGAGAGAGTAGCTTCATGCCTCGCACATGTCACAAGTAGTCCAAGCCGATTTACAGCGTCTGAACAAAACAAAGCATTTGCCCTAACATTATGCAAACCGCATAAAGTTGTGCACTTCACTTGAATTGAAACATGTCGTCGATCCGTTTGTCTTTGGCCGGACGAAGCTGCGCTGACAGCGGACTGAGCGGATAAACGGGACTGAATGTGACGGCTCAAAAGGAAAATATTCAAAATATGGATGAAAACAATAATAGTACACCAATGATACTAAAATAACATTGACGTGAGAAAACTTGAAAAATTATAAGACTTTTTTTATTTTATTTACATCTATTAAACACAAAGTAGATTATTATCTAGTCCCGTTTTCTGTCGTTAACAGAAGCATTTTTGTAAGCTACTTTTATAAAGGTCAGAAACAGTTCAGACCTCACAGAGTTAATCTAGTGTACTGTAGTAGGCCTACGACAAAAGCCATTAAACTGCCGTTTGTCCTAAATGAGCAGGCCATATAGAGCATAGACAATTTACGCCTTCCTTCTCCTGCTCGCCATTGGTCCACACATTTTCATTCAACTCATCCTCACGACCTGATTGGCCAGACTTTCTGTCAATCACTACCGCCGCTCATGATTGGCCGGTCCCAGTTAACTAATGCGAAAAATCCATGTTCTCCGGTTTTGACATGTCACTAGAGCAAAGCCACCCATCCGCTCAGAAGTAGAGAGAGTAGCTTCATGCCTCGCACATGTCACAAGTAGTCCAAGCCGATTTACAGCGTCTGAACAAAACAAAGCATTTGCCCTAACATTATGCAAACCGTCTAAAGTTGTGCACTTCACTTGAATTGAAACATGTCGTCGATCCGTTTGTCTTTGGCCGGACGAAGCTGCGCTGACAGCGGACTGAGCGGATAAACGAGACTGAATGTGACGGCTCGTCGCGTCGGTGAATGAAGAAGCACCAGCCGTTCGCTTCAAAGCAAAACACGTCCGAACATGGCTGACAGAACAGCTCCCAACTGTCGCCTACGACTCGAGTGGGTCTACGGCTACCGGGGACACCAGTGCCGCAACAACCTGTACTACACCTTTTAAGGAAATCCTTACATTTTTTAATTTAAATTTTTTACCAAATGCACGCCAACTTAGTAGTAGTGAACTCAATGGTTGTAAAGCATTCAAGCCAGTGTCAGGCTGGCTGACGTTGCTTATATAAGACGTTGCTGTATATTTAATTGCAAGATCGTGGTACCATCACAGAGAGGCACAAAATCACTTTCCAGAACATTTTCGTTCATCGTTCCTGGCTGGTGGATTGATCTTCCAACCCCTATCCGGAATGCTGATTCAGTGACAATTTTCAAGCGATTAAAAAAAAACCAAGCACCCCTAACCCTACTCCTAAACATAACCTTCACTGAGGCATAAGCAGATCATACGAAAACGTACTAACTACGAATTAGCCACCAATTCACCAAAATGTATGAATTGCCATGAGATGGTGTTGTCTGTTTGGTACAAAACAACAGCTAATTTGAAAGTAATATTTATTTAATATAATTTAATTTCTAACTACTAACTAACTTTAATTACTAAAATTATAAAAAAAATAAAAAATAAAGAGTTGCAAGGTAGGGTAGGGGACAAAAATCAAGTAATTTTATTTCATGATAACATTATATGTCAAGATATATTAGGCTGCTGTCACTTTAAGACCTAATGCATGGATCCATTATATTGACACACGTCTGATTTCTTCTGCAACTGTTTATGTTCACTTAATACACAACTGACTGTTTATGTGAATCTTCTCCAAGACAGGCATTTTGACAATTTTTTGTGCATTTGACCAAGCGCAAAAATATGCGAAAGGTAACTGAATCCCATAGAGTGTAATCACATATCTCACTGCATTACAAGACTTTGTAGTTTAGTTTTAATTCATTAGCTAATATATTATCCAATAGCCTTAACAGTCAATTGTCATGAAATGACCTCTATCTGAGGTCATGATTTTGATGTATGTTTTTTTAAAATACATTTGACATTCATCCAAGGTTTATCTGTGTTAACCTTAATAGTAATTCAGTTATTTAGAGTTAGCTGTATTCATATGCAGGCGAAGGTGCTTTTAGCTGACAGTGAAGGCATTATAATTCAGTCACATGATCATCAAGGTTATGGCATCCTACAGGAGTAGGTGTATATGTGTGTGTCTGTCTGTATGTGTTGTATGTGTGTGGTGTTTTAGTGAGAGCTGGAGGGGGTGGTGTTCTGCCTCGCCGCCGGTCATCTGCCTCAATTCTCTATTATTAATTAGGTGACAGAGAAACTGACCTTGGTTATCTTGCATTTGTGTGACTGTTTGAATGCTGTGCATGTGCTTATATTTGTACAGCATGTAGCATAATTCTAAAAAATTATGAGCAAATTACTGTGTTCTCAGACGTATAAAATTGGTTCAAATACCACATTTGTGACCAGTTACATACATTTACTACCCCCCAGTATGTCCCCGGTGTGCATTTGTGTGTCAAATGTCTCATAGGGACCCATCCATCTCTGGTTACTTCAGTATCAGAATGTGACCCAATGCTTGACTTTCTGGGAGGGCCATTATATGCTATTCATGCATATCAGATGCGTCCATATGCCAGCAAGGCCCTATTATTAAGTTATCAGCACAGGTATCTAAATACATAGAAGTCATAAGTGATTCATATGCATACAGCGCCAAAGGATTATTCGTACATTAAATTCAAGAAAGATGGACAAACAGAGACTAAGAGAAAGATACTGAATAAAGGAGATGGTTTAACATTTTATCGTTATTGTTGCCAAATAACTCTGTAATTTCTATAATGCCATCACTTACTCTGTTGTAGTGAGGTGGAAAAGTGAATTACTATGGCAATCCAAAAAGACAATCCAGAAATATGAAACCTTTCCTATAATAGTATGAATCCTATAAAGTAAAAAAAAGGAAAATAAACTATATGCATAAAGGAAAAGAAAGCCTATTTTAGGATCATAAATGTTTTTTTTGTTTTTTTGCATTATGGTATTATTTCCATAAAAATTAAGTACATTCTCCAGTGTTTATGACTGTGATACATCCTATTGTTTTACTTTTGAATTTGCTTGCAATTTTTATTGGAACACACATTTTATAAAAATTAAATTGGTGTAAAAACTACTGAAAAACTACCTGTGTACTATATTGTAATGATACTGAGAATCAAATGTGAATCATCCCGTTTTATCCAATAAGTCTGATATAAGATATTAAAAACACCTCAGTTCATGTTTCCAAGTAGAAATATACTTTGTTTATGCCAGATCAAATACAGATATTTCTTGTATTGGCTGATCTGAGTTGTTGTTGACATGGGATTGGTAGTTGATGGTGGAGTTGGTTTGTATCCTCTGTTATTTGCCCTTGAGTAGAAAGCTCAGTGGGAGGTGGAGGATGGAGCCCAGAGCTGAGCTACAGATTTTGAACAGCAGCTTGTGTGTGTGTTTGTGTGTGAGAGAGAGAGAATGAGAGACCCTCTCATACCTAACAGACATGATGCTGTTTATATCGCACTGTGAGTTGGTCTGCATCAACTCCATTAAGCAAGCTGTGTGATCATGCTGTGCTATGCCGAGAACTGCTGATATATGTCCCCGTTCTTTGTAAACGTTACGTGACAACACTCCCTCAGGTAAGTGCCAACATAAGGCATAAAATATTGAACTTTGGGCTGAAACAAGCATACCTCCAAATTTAGACACATTTAAACATTTAAAGGAACAGTTTAAAAATGATTTACTCACACTTGTGAGACTCGTGGATTGATGTAGTTAATATGCTGAATGTCCTTGCTATAAGGCTGAGTGGTATGACAAAATATATATTTTGATGAAAATATGAACTGTGTATTGATGGAGATTTTGCTACACTGTGAATTCTGTTATGAGGTGTGCACACCAAAAGCGAAGTGAGTATTCGCATCGCGTTATCACTCTAGATTACTAGCGGAATATTTTTGGTCACGCGAATAAAATTATCGCGTAATGCTCCCCTCCATTTTCTGATATAAATGGACGCCTCAAACCGGACGTGTCAATAAGCTCTTCGCTGATTGGCTTGTGTGACAACGCGTCATGCAGGTTTTCTGCTTGAGTTGAAATTTTTCAACTTGCACGGAAGATGCGATTGAGGCGTATAACGAGTGTTTGTGGCAATCTGCTCGTTCAAACAATTAAATTCGCTTTTTTCTACAGCTTCAGTTTCGGAACTTTCACGCTTAGTAACACATACAGCTGTTCCCTCACCACAGTGCAACAGTGACAAGGGACCACTTTCAAACAGTGTCGCGTTCCGAACGTTGTTTAAGCGACATACACCGGTATTGCGGTATTTTAAAAATTCATATCATAACAAAAATAAACACCGGTAATCTCCTTTCGTGTTCTTCAAAAGATGAGTTTAAAATGACATTACTGTGAGTCAGTTGATACAGAATTTAAATTTTGTACTTTTCCTCTAACACAATGGCTTAAAACATTTATACCTTAGATTTCGAAATAGCGCATTATGATATCTTAGTGCAACCACTTTCGATATACATGAAGATTCATGATTTTAGCCCACAGATGTCTGCATGTGAGGATTCATGAGTGCCACAGACAGGTGCATGCTGGTCACGCTCCTGAGGCTGTATGCCCTTAGACGTGTGTTTGTTTACTACAGGTGTTCAAAAAAATAATAGAGGGCGGATAAATACTGGACATGTCGGGCATTGAATGACTGCGAGTGACTGAAAAAGATGGAAAAATGTCTGGCGACCTGCTGCGTTGTATCCTGTGTTTCATGTTACCGGAGACAAGTCAATGTCTTTTAAGTGTATTTCTCTGTTGCACATTTTTGTGTGCATGTCCCTTTAAAAGGTTTAACGGGAATATTGTGTTTCTGGTAAGATATTTAGGAGGTTGAATAATGTGAAGAGGTTCTTTCTTTATTAAAGGGATAGTTCACCCAAAAATGAAAATTACCCCATGATTTACTCACCCTCAAGCCATTTTAGGTGTATATGACTTTCTTCTTTCAGACGAATACAATCTGAGTTATATTAAATAATGTCCAGGCTAATCCATGCTTTATAATGGAAGTGGATGGTAGCCCAAAATTTGAAGTCTAAAAAATTGCACCCGTTCACGAGAGAGTGGCGTCCAGCGGATGATGTAGGACGTAGGCAAACGCGGTGATGAATGCGGAAGTGACGAACGTGGAAGCGCAGAGGAGAGAGCAAAACAAAACCCCGGTCACAAATTAGTAGTACAAAACGAGGATTTGTAAAGAAAAATGCCGGAGGATTTCGATTTAAGCCAAGAGGACACTAGTTTTCCTTTGCTGTAAACAAAACTAATTTCTCGCGAGACTAGTTTATTCTCAATGGAGTTTATGCGACGCCTACGTCTTACGTCATCCGCTGGACGACACTCTCTCGTGAACGAGCGTATGACAGTTAGCGGAAGCTAGAGATTAAGGTTTATAAAAGTTGTAAATATGGATATTTTTCGTACACAAACGCATCACGTCACTTCAGAAGGACTTTATTAACCCACCGGAGCCGTGTGGACTTCTTTTATAATGGATGGGTGCAATTTTTTAGGCTTCAAATTTTGGGCTACCATCCACTCCCATTATAAAGCATGGAAGAGCCTGGACATTATTTAATATAACTTAGATTGTATTCGTCTGAAAGAAGAATGTCATATACACCTGGCTTGAGGGTGAGTAAATCATGGGCTAATTTTCATTTTTGGGTGAACTATCCATTTAAGACGAGGATTAGGTGACTTCAGCAACATTTGCGTGATGTTTGGTGCTATGCAACCACGTGATCTAATCAGATGGAAGCTCTCTCTCTCTTTCTCTCTCTCTCTTATGCTCCAGTCCATCTGTAAGCCATGTGCACTCACATGCACTCATTTCTAATGTAATCCCTAATCTGCGCTGCCTCCTGATGCGCTTACTCTCATAGTATCAATGAGTCTGACTGTTTGAATGTGTGTATTGGTGTGCAGCTCTGTGTGTTTGTGGTCTGGATTGTCAGTTTTAGCACAGATCATGTGCGCACAATGCACAAATCTCAGTCAAGAGTTTGGGTTAGATTGTGATCCCTGTGTGTGTGCTAAAACTGAAGCTTCAGTTGCCTCCAAGATTAAATGCAGGGGTTTTATACCTTCTATATAAGCCCCTCTTGGCACACTCGGCTTGTTAGCTTTTTGTCAAAGGCCTTGGTAGCTCTCCATCTAACGTGATTGAACTATTGCTTTGTGGGCTTAGAGAGTAAAACCTCCTCTAGAGACAGAAATCACTGCCCACTGAAATACTGTCAGACAGTTGTGAGTCTCATATAGTAGGGATGGAAGCAGTGAAATATTGATACTTCTGTCACTTGTTTTAGCACGTTTTAACACCAGGATGAATCCTTGTTTAGTAAAATCAATACTATGGGTTTTTGAGCTAGAGATTTTATTGTTTATTTATTTTATTGTTAAATTTTATTAAAAGTTTAAAGCTAACACTTTATTTTAAGGACCAATTCTCACTATTACATGCATATTTCTATCCTATTGGCTGTTTATTAGTACTTATACTAATGCCTTATTCTACATGATCATATTTTAGATGTACCCCATACCTAAATTTAACAACTACCTTACTAACTATTAGTAAGCAGCAAATTAGGAGTTTATTGAAGCAAACGTCGTAAAAGTAGTTAATAGTGAGAATTGGCCCTTAAAATAAACGTGTGACGAAAGTGTATTATTGAGACAGGCATTGTAAAATTATTTTTTTATTTGATCTTTAAGATTTCAGCAAGGATGCATTAAATTGATCAAAAGTAATGGCAAAGACATTTTTAAATATTGCAAAAGATATTAAAAACAAAAGATATTAAGAAGCACAACTGTTTTTTTTAACAATGATAATAAGAAATGTTTCCAAATCTGCATAATAGAATGATTTCTGAAGAATCATTTGACACTGAAGACTGGAGTAATGGCTGCTGAAAATTCAGCGTTGCATCACAAGAATAAATGACATTTTAAAATATATTAAACTAAAAAACTGTAATTTAAAATTTTTATAATATTTCACAATATTCCTCTTTTTACTGTATTTTTTAAAATCAAATAAATGCAGCCTTGGTGGGCAGAAGAGTTTTCTTTCAAAAACATTAAAAGGTCTTACGACCCCAAACTTTTGGATAATAGTGTTTATGTATATATTGAAATATATCAAGCAAAGCCTAAAACAAATGCTTGTTATATAGCCAGATTATGTTTTTACAATACAAATTGCATGTGCTTTATGTATGTGTCAGGATGAGCCCACACCTACATTATGCTTGGGCTTAATAAGCATGCTGCATATATGTTGACAAGATGCATTCATGCATGTTTGAGCCCATTACAGTGATGCTAATGCTGGGAGACAGGCGTCCTGTTCCTACTGGTTTCACAGTGATCAGCGAGGCTTCCCCCTTCCCAGCAATGGACCACCCCTCTGGCAGGGAATCCCCACCCTGTCTATAGCAGTTCCAGTTAACGCTACAATCACCCTCTCATTCATTATCCCAAAGCGGCTTATCTATATACCGCATGCGGCCCGTCACGAATTCAAATGCGGCCCACCGTGCTGAACACAATTTAAAAAAATACTTTCAGTTTTACAATTCATTTTAGTTTTTACATTAATTTAAAAATGTACTAAATAAATATAAGCTATAGCCTAATGTTTTATGTAAAATAATTTTGTTTTTCATATATTATTTTCAGACATGAGCAGTACTCACATAGCCTAATTAACGTTACGCATTTAAAGTAACGACCAAGTGGCCAGCGGCAGACAGTGAGCATATGCAGAAGAGATGAAAGAAAGATAGTGGTCATCTGCGCAATTCGGAAAAAGAGGCGGCTTTTCTGCATTAGGTATGTTTTTTTTTTCTTCTTTTTTTTACTTTTTGTACAGCAGTTATTGTTCATTCTAAATTAATTTTTTAATGTAGAATATGTGTTACATAAATACATGAAATGTAGAACATATAAAAAAGTGCTCGTGGCTCGTCTGCCAGTGGGTGCCCCCCCCCATAATAGTGAAACTCCGCCTATGATTGTGCTGTTACTCCTTTCGAGCCGAAGTTCACAAAATTGGGTGTTATTTATGGGGAGTAGAATTATTTATTTATTTCAATGAATGTAATCGATTAGATATCATAATATTTAGGCTATAATATTATAAATCAGGTTGGTTTGTATTGCTGACGTAATATGTAAATGATGCGGCCCGCGAGACTAGCACTTGGACCATAGTGCGGCCCGGTGGAAAAAAAGGTTGAGAACCACTGAGGTATAATCTAGATTGCATTCTAGAGAAGTTCTTTAAAAGTGCAAAATAATTTGCTGTTAATTGGTTTACTGTCATTTTTGGTTAAAGGGATAGTTCACCCAAAAATTAAAGTGGGTCATGTAGCTAATTTTACAGTCTAAAAAATGCTGGGTTAAATATAACCCAGCGCTGGGTTAAAAAGGGACAAACCCAGCTATTGGGTTGTTTTGACCCAGCGGTTGGGTTGTAGAAACGTAACAAGCCTGCGTCCCAATGTGCATAATATCCATCCTAAATTCTATGTGATATTAGTAATTTTCAATACTGTTTAGGGCAGATAGGCTGGATAGTATGCACATTGGGACGCAGTGAAAGTGTCCATCTGAATGGGCCGTTGAATCACTGGCTCGCTTGATTCGTTCAAAAACTGATTCATTCAAGGAACGAAACACCGTGTTACTATGCACTGTTGTATAAAATTAATAGCACATTTGTGCTCGCGCATGTAGGCCTACTGATATTCAGAAAAGTACATTGCTTGTGCAATGAATATAAAAACATAAAAACTCATACATGGGTATTTTTTCTTTAATTGCTTGAATTATAAGGTTATTTTACCTGTATTCTAATAAGCTTCATCGTGCAGTGAATGCTTTTGGACTCTCAAGACGTGTTTTTGTTTGGTTTTAGCAAGGTCGATGACTCGATAATGTCAGCTCTCCTATCATCTCTCAATCCCTCACAGTTACACATGCAGCACAATAACATTATGCCAGGGGAATGTTTTTAAATTCTAATGAAGGAAAAATAATACCTTTTCTGTTTCTGTTCTTTTTTTAAAAGAAATTCAAAAGTTGCGCTTGAACCATTTTGCGCGAAAAATGACGAAAACTTGCTTCCGCTTGTGCGCGGCTTGTTACAGAACTGAGTTCTGATTGACCAATCGCCGTTATTCGTGAATTATCTTAAGTAGATAATTTTAACATTTCATTTGCACGATAAGTTGTACATAATACATATTATTAAGCCAAAGGGGATGGTAAGGGGGGGTGGTTTTACTGAGGGGATGCTTTTTGTCATTTTTTCCAACCAGTGGCATGCCATCCCCCGCATCCCCCCTCAATTCGAGCCCTGACCTCAACAGGATAGCCCCCTTTAAGCACCTCACTCCATGTAAAATAAAAGCTTTTATAAGGCTACTGATATGCCTGGTATCTTTATCTCATGTGAGTGTAAATCATTTTAAACATTTAAAAAAAAAGTTTTATTAATGAGGAAAAATTGCTTAGTGGAGCTTTAAGGAGCAAAGATTAACTGGCCTTGACACACAGTACTTGTTACAAAAAGCCTGAAGTAAAGTTTCATTAATAAATAATATTAAACATTAATTTTCATTTCACATTGAAAATACTCTTAGGGAGAGAAGTCAGAGCAAAAACACTGTTTTTTTAAAAGAAGTCTCTTATACTCACCAAGGCTGAAAAAAAAAATATTATTGCAATTTTAAATAGCTGTTTTCTATGTTTCTATCTATTTTAAAATGTAATTTATTTCAGTGATGCAAAGCAGAATTTTCAGCAGCCATTACTCCAGTCTTCAGTGTCACATTATCCTCCAGAAATCATTCTAATATGCTGATTTGCTGCTCAAGATCAGCATATTAGCGTTTCTTATTATCAATGTGCTGCTTAATATTTCGGTATCAACCGTGATACCTATTTTCAGTATTCTCATGAATAGAAAGTTTAAAAGAACAGCATTTATTTGAAATAGAAATGTTGTGTAATAATTTAAAAGTCTATCAATTTAAAATTTTTCATAAATGTAAGTTTCATCAATTCAATGCATCCTTCCTTAATAAACATTTAAACAATCTTACTGAGTCCAAACATCTAAACAGTAGTGTATATACATGTTATAAACTGTATACATGATATACTGCTTTCTGCAGTGTAGTTACGACCAACATTCTTTTAAAGTAAGTGTTAAATATAGCATAGCATAAATATTATATTGTTTGTTATAAAATGGAAAGTACAGACTTCTAACCAGTGGCGGAGCTAGAGTTTTATACATGGGGTGGCCAAAGCTAATTCAGGGGGTCCATAGACCATGACAGAAAATTCAATTACATTTTTTCAATTCAATTTTATTTGTACAGCGCTTTTCACGATACAAATCGTTAGCAACTTTACAGCAAATTAAGTTTCTACAATATTTAGTGGTAGCTTATCAGTGGTGACTGTCAGTTAATGTACATATGGCAGAAATGTACGTAAAAATCAATTAAAGACGTAAGCATTTGTGACACCTGTACTGTATCTGGCACACCTGGACATTTGGGTGTTTTTGCAGACAGGTGCTGAGCATGAGGTGTTATTGGTTGTCAGGATTTAGCTTGCTCTATAGAAGCCAAGGCAAGCAAGATAAAATACTGACTTTTGGAAATGTGCTAATCCTTTCCTTCCTGGTAAATCCTTTCCTTCCTGGTAATCCACACTGCTGCAGTAGCTGCTCTGACCTGATTTGGACACCATCCAGAATGTGTGTGTGCAGGCGGTACGGATATGACACAATGAATCCACATGTGACGTGCCATTCTGCTGCCCAGTCTTATTTTACTTTATATACTATTAATTTTTCATTAATATTTTGAAAACAACATTTAATTTGATATTTTCAGTGATGATTTTAATTTTATTGTATTTTTTTGTCATTTATTGTTTTTATGTGCTTTTGTCTTTCTTTCTTTCGTTCTTTCTTTCTTTCTTTCTCTCTCTCTCTCTTTCTAGTTAGTCATTTTAGTGCATTAACTTATTGGTGAACTTTTTTCATTTTTATTTAAAGCTTTACATCTGATATCATCTGATATATCCATCTTTATATTTTATTTTACTTCAGCATTATTTGAAAGGGGTCATCCACTGAGAAATCAAAATTCCCTTTATCTTTTGACATATAAGAGGTCATTGTGCTATAAAAACATTCTGTAAGTTTCAGAGCTCAAAACTTTCTTATTAGTCTAAAAACAGCTTATATTGAAGCCAATCTGCCAAAACGACAGCTTGTGGAATGTTCTACTCTATGATGTAATAGTGTGGCTAACACTAACACTTTATAATAACTTTCAATAATAAATCATTAACAAACATTACATAATGTTTAACTAAATAATTTTGACAGATGGTTTACAATGATTAAAAGTTTCATTAATAAATCATTAACAAACATTATGTAGTGCATAACTGATCATTAGTTAATGGTTACAAATGTCATTAAGCATTCAATGCATTTTAAAAACCTACAAATGATTTTAACAGAAATTACACAATGGTTACAAATTTATTTGTTAATGTACTATTGAATGCATACAAGTGTCATTAAACTTCAGTTCACATATTAGACATAAAAACACATTTTTATATTTTCAAATGTTGTGAAAATATAGGTTAATTATGCTGTTAAAAATATGTTTTTTAGAGGTGAAAAAGAAAAAGTCATTGTATAATTTACAGTGACAAACCGTAAATTGACACTGCCAGAATTCCATGCATGACACTTCATATTTGATTTTTTTGTTGTTGTTGAAATAACGTTTCTTCTTAGTTTTTTCTTATCAGTTGTGTACATTAGGGTTTAATCTTACATCTAATGTTGTTAAATGAATGTTTATTGCATTATTTCAGTATCATGTGTGTCACCATGATGATTCGGTTGTATTAGGAAACACTGAGAGATTAAACGACAGGCTTCATCAGTCCAGTCATATGACACAACCAAGGTTAAACCAAAGTGACTTAACATTTTTCACATTTAATATGTATTGCATAGTAGCTAACAGTTATTTTGCTTCATCCAGCAGCATTTGCAGTTGTGACACCTGTATGTGTCTGGCACTCCTGGACATTTGGGTTTTTTTGCAGACAGGTGCTGAGCATGAGGTGTTATTGGTTGTCAGGATTTAGCTTGCTCTATAGAAGCCAAGGCAAGCAAGATAAATACTGACTTTTTTGAAATGTGCTAATCCTTTCCTTCCTGGTAATCCACACTGCTGCAGTAGCTGCTCTGACCTGATTTGGACACCATCCAGAATGTGTGTGTGCAGGCGGTACGGATATGACACAATGAATCCACATGTGACGTGCCATTCTGCTGCCCAGTCTTATTTTACTTTATATACTATTAATTTCTCATTAATATTTTGAAAACAACATTTAATTTTATATTTTCAGTGATGATTTTAATTTTATTGTATTTTTTAGTCATTTATTGTTTTTATGTGCTTTTGTCTTTCTTTCTTTCTTTCTTTCTCTCTCTCTCTCTCTCTCTCTCTCTTTCTAGTTAGTCATTTTAGTGCATTAACTTATTGGTGAACTTTTTTCATTTTTATTTAAAGCTTTTCATCTGATATCATCTGATATATCCATCTGTATATTTTATTTTACTTCAGCATTATTTGAAAGGGTCATCCACTGAGAAATAAAAATTCCCTTGATCTTTTGACATATAAGAGGTCATTGTGCTATAAAAACATTCTGTAAGTTTCAGAGCTCAAAACTTTCTTATTAGTCTAAAAACAGCTTATATTGAAGCCAATCTGCCAAAACGACAGCTTGTGGAATGTTCTACTCTATGATGTAATAGTGTGGCTAACACTAACACTTTCAATAATAAATCATTAACAAACATTACATAATGTTTAACTAATCATTACTTAAT
>NW_015642135.1:29586-32725 GCF_001515625.1 Sinocyclocheilus rhinocerous | reverse complement strand
TTGTTGTTGAAATAACGTTTCTTCTTAGTTTTTTCTTATCAGTTGTGTACATTAGGGTTTAATCTTACATCTAATGTTGTTAAATGAATGTTTATTGCATTATTTCAGTATCATGTGTGTCACCATGATGGGGTTTAGTGTTTGTGTGAATGACACTGTGCACCTTCTATATATAAGTATTGCTTATCTACATCTTAAATCATTTATTAATAATTTGTTAATGTTTTTGCAGAACCCAATATAAAGTGGAAAGTATTCATCAACTGTAAATGATTATAAATATTTACTAATCATTAGTACCTTCATGAGCAGTTATTTTGATGGCAAAAAAGTGTTCAAAATGACCAAAATTTCCCTATTTTCACATCTTTACAAATCATTTTAAATCATTTTTTCATGTTTTTGCAGTACCCAATCTAAAGATGAGACTATTCATCATTTGTAAATGTTTATAAATATTGACTAATTTTTTAGTATCTTTATTGGCCCTGGACTTTTAGCTACTGTAACAAAGTTTGTGTAAAGGGTGGTTAGTTAAGTTTAGCTAAATGTTTGGTAAAGACATTACACACATTGTAATTTGGGTGCAAAACATGCTTTTATTACCTCAACACTTATATTAGTATACTATTGTGAATCGTTAAACAGAATATTCCTTGAATCATAAATCAACAGGAGGGGGAAAAAAACAACAACAAATTTTCAAGAAAATACTTAATTTATCATTTATCAAAACAATGCAATATAAACAGATTGAATTGTGTCCCCTTATAGTAATCAAATTGACCCCTTACCCAACCCTTGAACCAACCCATACACCAAACCTGTCCCTAACCTTACCCGTATCACACCTCAACAGCAGCAAAAGTGTTGTGCATGAACAAAAGCTTTTAATCATTGTATAACATCTGTTAAAAAAAACATTTGTAGATTTTCAAGATGTACATGATCACATGAATTAGAGGTTTAATGACATTTGTAAGCATTTTAATTTACATTAAATGTTAATTATTAGGTAATGTTTAATACATTTATTAGTAAACATTAACAAGCACATTATTTCACGTTTCTAGATATGTGAATATATGTTAACTAACGATCCGTTAAGCGTTACATAATGTTTTTTAATGATTTATTAATGAAAGTTATTATAAAGTGTTACCTAAATCTGCTTTCTGTCTCAGACCTGCAGTCAAGATCAAATAAAAAATGAGCTGATTTGAAGACAAAAACAGAAAATACAAAAAGTACAACTGATAGAAAATTCACACAGCATTTCAACAGGGTCAAGTCATTTGACACAAACAAACAAAAGTGACTCTGAGGGATGGAAGTTCAGTAGGTCTGTTTTGTCAATGTTTTGCCAACTGAATAATCGACATCCACAACAGTGGATGGACTCCATTTTTATAGCTCACTGTCTTGTTTTCATTCATGTCAAATTAAACACTGCTTCTACTTTGACTGAAGTCAATAAAATGTCTTTTATTTGAGTATTTGGCTTAATAAAAGTATCTTAGGCTTTCTCTTTAATGACTGTTGACCTTTTACTGGTTGGTTGATTGATTCAATCTCCAAGCTGAACTGAGATGTTTTGAGAGACTTTGTGAATTGATTTAATGAGTGCAGTTTCTTTCCTATGTTGACGTATTTCATATTGAAGCAGGGAGTTTGGACAGAACATTTTTGAACAGCCAGTAGCCATTATGTTTATGTGGCAAAACCACATTTGATAGCTTGTACCACAAATTAAAGCAATGAAGACACTTGACACTTAATAATAAATGTCATGAATACATTTCAGCCACTTTGCAGCCAATTGATTGGGGAAATGATAAAGTTAGACACTATTGAAACCATGATTTGCTGCTTGCTATAGCTCAGTGGTTCTCAACCTTTTTTTCCACCGGGCCGCACTATGGTCCATGTGCAAGTCTCGCATCATTTACATATTATGTCAGCAATACAAACCAACCTGATTTATAATATTATAGCCTAAATATTATGATATCTAATCGATTACATTCATTGAAATAAATAAATAATTCTACTCCCCATAAATAACATCCAATTTTGTGAACTTCGGCTCGAAAGGTGTAACAGCGCAATCATAGGCGGAGTTTCACTTTTTGTAAAACTGAAAGTATTTTTTTTAATTGTGTTCAGCACGGTGGGCCGCATTTGAATTCGTGACGGGCCGCATGCTGCCCGCGGGCCACGGGTTGAGAACCACTGCTATAGCTAGTCATTGCAGACGTCTGTAATACCTGTGTAATACCTATTCATTCCCAATCATTTCAATGGCAGTTTCTTGGCTGACGCATAAGCTGTGACTTCTTAATGACATATTATTTTAAAGAATCTGCTCTTCTGAGTTATTCAAAGAATCTGAGTTATTAATTTGTGAAATTGTGTTTATGTATTATTTAACAATTAACAGTCAAATATCTTGTTAAATGTGAAATGTAATATGAAGTTATTAATTTTATAGTAATTTTGCGCTGACTTTTTTCCTGTCAGAATTGGACTTTATAGCTTGCAATTAAGATTTTATAACATGCAAGTTATAATGTCATAATTGCTGGATATGAACTCGCAATGAAAAAGGCCAGAATTGCGAGTTAATATCGCAATTAATATTAATATTAACTCATTATTAATAATGAGTTAATATCTCGCAATTCTGACTAGGGATGCACCGAATGTTCGGCAACCGAAATTATTCGGCCGAAAATAGCAAAAGCGAATAAGCGAAAAGACCGAATAAATTGTACCGAACAATGACGTGACGTGATCAAATAGGCATTTAAAACTGTCAGAAGAAAGATGCAAAAATCATTACAAGCACCGACAGTGAGAGACTGTTTAGTACTGCATCACATGTCTTCGATGAGAAGAGGAAAGGGTGATTGTTGCTGGTTACTGTATGATGATTGAAATCGTGAAATGGCCTTAAGCAATTAGTAAATAAACTGCAGAACGTTATGTTTTCACGCTCTAATTGCATGTATTCTGACAGCACTGCACAAGCTCGTGGCGGATCTGCTTGTTGTTGCTCAGTCACATTTTTATTAATTTTTACAAAGCATGTGACAATGCAATACGTACAACATATTCGTAATGAGACTCATTTATAAAT
>NW_015642135.1:1883-29303 GCF_001515625.1 Sinocyclocheilus rhinocerous | reverse complement strand
TGTTCTGTAAAATAAAATAAAAAGTAAGACAATAATAATGATAATAATCATTACAACAGCTCTATTAATAAGTTTATTATAACATTCACACATAGTGTTCAAATTGGAATCTGTAATATTTTCTAATGTTTTAAAAGAAGTTTCTTCTGCTCAGCAAGGCTGCTTTCATTTCAAAAATACATTCCTTATTCAAGAAGGCGGTCTGATGGCCAAAAAATAGTATTTTACTAACTTATTAATTTTAAGTTAAATTGTGCTTTGTTTGTATAATGTCTGCTAGAATGTTAAAAAAAATGTTCAGTGTTAAATATTTTTAAATGATTGTTTTGTAATTGATTTTATCTTTGAAAAGCAAGACAAAATAGTAAAAAGCACATTTTGGCTATTTAATATGGTGAAACATGGGGAAAAAAACCCCTCGAAAAACCGTGTTCGGTATTCGGCCTTCGGCCTTCGGCCCAGTGTTCAGTTTCGGCTTTGGCCAAGAATTTTCATTTCAGTGCATCCCTAATTCTGACTTTTTTCTCGCAATCTCGCACTTATGAGTTTATATCTTGCAATTCTGTCTTTTTCCTCGCAGTCTCGCAATTCTGACTTTTCCCGCAAATGATACAAGATTCTATAGTTATTTGCGATTAATTTGGTGACATTTTTTTAATGACTAATCTATTGATTCTTTATCTGTGGCACTGCAAAGCCATCCGTGGCTGAATAGCAGTGCAGGAAACGCTGGTTTGTTACATCTGCTGCTTCATTAACAACTCCGGTCTATTAAACAGACCTTGTTTGTGAACTGATCTCTTGTCAGGTGGCACTGCAGACTCCAGCTGTCCAACTTTACATTTCACTTCCCACTTCTCCTCTTGTTACCATGACAAGCTTCTGTTTTTCACCCTGAAGCTTTCTGCCATTAGTTAGCGTGTCTCTGCTGCAGCTAAACACTTCCACCCACCTGCCCGCTCGAGCAGTCATCCAAGCAGTCTTCCTTTAGCGAGAGACTCCTGCACTGTTGGCCTGTCCACCCACTAAGGGCCTCCACTGGACCCATTAGCTAATAGGCTGGGGTAAAGGCGGGCTGTACATCACAGGAACGGCACAGTGACAGCATTCCAGTTACTAAACGAGCTCATTAGCTAATAGAAAGGTAATGCTGGAGAAAGAGGAAAGAGGGAGAGCTAGATCTTTAGAGAGACACAAGAAAAGCGATTTTGATGGTTTGTTGGATGTAGCTAATAAATTGAAGAGGTTATCTGAGGGCATTTTTATATGCAGGGCCTACTGCGACTTATATCTTGATCACTGAGAGGCAGATTTAATATTCAGTCACATAAAGAACGATTTACATGTCATATCATATCACCTTCTTGAACTAAACGTGTGAGCACATTTACCATTGTTTGATGAAGTTTCACGGGCAAAGCTGAGTCATTTCAATAGGGATCTGCATGATGAGGGGAAAAAAAAAACATTCCCAACAGACAGTTGATCTTTTTTTGCCCAATATTTCACTGAAATATTGGTTTGGTTTGGTTTAGGTTAATTATGCATAATTTACTCTTACTAATAATTATTATAGTAAGTACATGTGCAACAAGGACACTGTAAAATAAAGTATTACCCTTACATAAAATAAAAATAAAAATAATACAAAAAATTATATTGGCAAAGCAACCTGTTTTAATTTAGTTTAGCTTGATGTACTAAAAAAACTAAAACTAAAACTGAAATACAATAAAATTAAATCAAATTAAAATGAAAAAGTCAACTAATAAAAATGACACAACTTTAACTGAAATAAAAAATAAAAAAAACATAAAAATTCGAAATATTTAAAAAATCATAATATCTCACTAACACTAAAATTACTTTTAATCATGTTTTACTCAAATGTCACATGATAAACTAAAAGGCGACTTTGAAGCAAATTGACAGCTTGTTATTTTTACATTTACAAAAAGCCAAAGCTTCAGATTTTCATATCGTTCATTAAACATTCAGATGTTTGAGCACAAATTGGCAGGCCATCGTCTGATGAAATACTACAGAGAGTAAGTTCCTCTGAGCCCACGTAGTGTGTGGGTTTGTGGCATCTGATCATATCAAATCAAAGCAGAAAATCACAGCATTTATATGCAGAGAGAGCTCTAACTAGCTATATCTAGTCCCTGAGGAACACACGCTCATATTAGTACAATTTGTATCTGGAAAGTATCTAGACAGCAAGTACGTCTTGTTAAGTAATGATTAAATTCACATGACTTTGATGTATGACTTTACTGATACCATATGAAGCACTATATTCAAGTTTAACCCACTAGTACTACTAAACCCCCCACCCCCAAGTCTACATATTAAACAATTGCAAGTTACCACTTTTTACAGTACATTAACAATCAATAATTTATTAAAGGGGTCATATGATGTTGCTAAAAAGAACATTATTTTGTGTATTTGGTGTAATGAAATGTGTTTATGCGGTTTAAGGTTAAAAAAACACATTATTTTCCACATACTGTACATTATTATTTCTCCTCTATGCCCCGCCTTTCTGAAACGCGTCAATTTTTACAAAGCTCATCGGTCTGAAAAGCGAGGTGTGAACAGCGTCACACACCGCGTGTTACGCTTTCTTTCTTTGCGTGAACATTTGGGTGGTGTTATGCAAATCTTCCCACATCGTGACGTAGACATGTGGGGGCGTGTTAGAACGAGGAGTTGTAGGTAGGCGTGGTTGACTCTTAACTTTTATAAATAATATTTCTTTGGATTTGAGACTTTAGTCTTTGCAACTTTACAGATCTTCTTTATGCACCAAGAGCTTGTAACACTTCAAAGTGAAAGGAAAAATTTCAATAGCATCATATGACCCCTTTAACACTGCTAAATGGAATCTTTAGTAGATTCCCAAAATGATTCCATTTCATACGTTTAATTATAATGTTGTGATACACAAATTCACTGTAGTATTTGCACAACCACTCTAGCATAATGACCTCACGCAGAGAAGCAGCTCTCGCATTCCCATCAGACAATGTAAAAATCAAATTCATGTTTTAATCTGTTCCCTGGCAGCTCAACCTCAGTCATAGACAGACACTTTGAGCGAGTGTCAAACTGTGTTTTTGGAAGTGTGTGCTTTGAGGACAACACAGAGATTTGACCCATCTGTCTCCTGGGCAGTATTGAATGAGAAATTTGGAGTTAATCCCTCCATCTTCCTGCTAATGAAACAGGCTGGGGGCAAACACATACATACTAAGCAGTCGTGAGGGCTAAACAGACCCTCGCTGTAATCCACGGGCTTGAGCTGGTCCTGTCTGTATGTTTAGAAACAGATTCAAGACTGACGACACCAATCTGACTAAAAAGAAAAGAATGAGTATGAATATGCGTATGTTTGTATGCTGGAACGCGCGTATGACCGTTATCGGAAGCTAGAGATTACGGTTTATAAAGTTGTAAATTTGGAATGGCCTTTATTAACCCCCTTAATTAATTAATTTAATTTAATTTATTTATTGAATTAATTTCTAATGCTGGGGGTCTTTAGGAAGGAGTTTTTGTAGGTGCAGTTTATTTACATCCACTGACAGAACAACAACATCTTTATCCAGCAGCAGTATTGCTCTTGTGATTGAAGGAGAGACATTATTCAGAACACATCTCCTCTTTATGTTTAATTATATTTCTTCTAATATTTATTTAATATATTGTGTACACATATGAACTTTGCATTAAAATCCCCCAGTTTCTCTCAAATCTTTCTGGACCCCTTTAGCACCACTTTGCAGCGCAGTTTGCGCCATTACCAAATTTGCATAATTCCTTCAGTGAATTAGAATGCAGAAAATGTATGGAAATACATGACCCTATTAGCAGACACAATCTTACTGAATTTCTCTTCCAGAGTGAGGCAGAGAGTCTAAAGTATTCATCTCACTGTAAGAAATCTGAAGGATTTTTAAGCCCCTCTGGATGTGTGGGTTTCTTCTGGTCTATTATGAATACAAATTGCATGAATTATTTATATCGTTGACGTATTAAATCATTTTTCAGTCATATTGAGAGAAAGCTTGTGCTGTGATGGAGAGTTGTGCTGGAGCTTTAGAGCCTTTGCTCTATTTTCAGTTATGTGAGATTATGTAATCCACAGAGAGAGGAATAAAGACTGGCGACAGACTCGAGGGTTCGTTCACTGCAGGGATGTGCAGGAAGCCACACAGCACCACTGATTTGTATAAACATAAAATTATGTAGTGCAAAAATGTTTCTTTTGATATTGATTATCTGATAACATTATCAGTAATATTATGGCAAATTAAAGGGTTAGTTCAGCCAAAAATAAAAATTGGATTCGTCTGAAAGAAGAAAGTCATATACACCTAGGATGCATCGGGGGTGAGTAAAACACAGCCTAATTTTTATTTTTGGATGAACTAACCCTTTAAGTTGTCTTCATTTAGACATGTTTAATCTGTCATTTTATAACTGCATTTTGTTCATTTGATATTGGTTTGATTGGCTGAGACATTGATGGTCTGTAAATAGGAAAGAGGGTTATATTAGGTAGAGAGAAATTGCAGTCTTTGTCAGTGTTGTTACTGTTATCTGAAACTAAATGGAAATAAAGCTGAAATAAAATATAAATATTAGAAGAAAAACTTAAGAAACTTACACGGAGCCCCACACATGACATGCAGTGCAAAAATTTTAAGGGGTCATATGATGTGATTTCAATTTTTCCTTTCTCTTTGGAGTGTTACAAGCTCTTGGTGCATAAAGAAGATCTGTAAAGTTGCAAAGACTAAAGTCTCAAATCCAAAGAGATATTCTTTATAAAAGTTAAGAGTCAACCACGCCTACCTAAAACGGCTCGTTCTAACACGCCCCCACATGTCTACGTCACGATGTGGGAAGATTTGCATAACGCCGCCCAAATGTTCACGCAAAGAAAGAAGGCGTAACTTTTATTCTCGCTGTAGTATTGTTGTTGCCGCCGCCGCCATGTTGTGAAGGTGCTGTGTGTTTAGTTGTGAAAACTCCTTCCACATAAACACATTTCATTACACCAATTACACAAAATAATGCTCTTTTTAGCAACATCATATGACCCCTTTAAATTGTACGCACGATATAATAATTTGTTCCCTCATTTTACTAAATCGTGCACAAGACAATACTAAATCGTGGCCACGTTTTAGTTGAATCAAGTAAAAAGAGGGAACGAATTATGATTTACAATTTTTTTTCCTGCATGTCATGTGTGGGGCTCCGTAAACTTGAACTTAAAACTTAATAAAAGTAAAAAAAATTTGTCTTGGCAATTAACCGAAATAAAATATGTTCAAGCTAAGAAATAAAAAATAAATTTATTAAAAGTAATATAATTTTTAAAAAATATATTTATAAAAAAAATATTTAAAATAATTAAAATGACAAAACATTTAACAAAATTATGTGAGAAACAAATAAAATAAAATTAAATGAAAATAAAAACAAAAATAAAAGCTGTTTATTAATATTCAAGATACAAATAAATAATGTAATATTATATAAATAATATTAAAATAAATACTTGTACACCAAACAAATTGGCAAAAGTTATACATATTATTTTGTTTTCTTTTTTTAAGAAAGTGATTGTTACAGTAATTTATTTTAATTCATTAAAATGAAGTTAATACTTAAAATAAGTAATGAAATAATATAAAAATTATATAAAATGTAAAATTATATAAATGTAAAAATGACTACAAAAATCATGAGAATAGGTTTTTATATTAATCATATGACAGCAGAAATATTTTTATTTGTCTTTTCAAAGTTTGCCCTGAAACCTGCTCAAGCACTTGTACCTGTGGTTGAGAATTGCTGGTGTAGAAAGAGGTATAAGAGAAAAGAGAATCTGGGAGCGAGAGAGGCAGATTAAGAAAGACAGACAAGGCAGACACACAGTGATGTTCATGAGCAGTACAGCTCCCTCAGGGCTTTAATGTAGTCACTCCTCTTCACTGCCAAGCAGAATCACCCTGGCAGGCTTTAAAAGCTTCATCTGAAGGCTCAGACTGTGGGAGCTGGAAACTCTTGCTGAATATAAACACACACACACACACACACACACACACACACAGACAGCATCAAGAGCAGGAGAGACAGGCACCAGAACTCCCTCAAGAACAGGGAGACATTTTGACAGATAGTCAATGTTAAATTGTTGGTGAAATTGTGTCTCTTGGACAGGTCAAAGGCCTAGATGAGCGTGGCTTCAAACAGCGCAAAAGAAATCTTTTTCAGTGAGCTCCAAATAGAAGTTCCTTACATAGTTTATAAAAAACAGCCTTATTTCAACATTTCATCCACCTCAACTCACCCTCTGCTCTTTAAAGTTTGAAACAGTGTTGAAGAGAAGCTAAAAGTAGCAATAGTAGCGTGACAGTAACTCATGATGTTTTCATAATGGTGTAGCTTTTCCAGTAATGAGCTATGATTTCCAACAAGGAGCATAGTGTAGCATGACAAAACGCTATGTTGCTACATTTATGACATATTGTATTGCACATGCAGCCAAGTAAGCTGATTAGCCTATTAGACAAAAAATGTGCTAATAAACAGCATTCTGCCATCTCTAGCTAAATTAATAGACATTAATGTATTCTGACCACTTCATTCAAAAAAGGCTGCTGCCTTTCCAATTATTTTCCTATAATTATCATTTAAGAGTCTACAATATATAAGTAGGGATGTAACGATTCACTCAACTCACGATTCGATTTGATTCACGATTCGATTCGATTCATGATTTTTTTTTTTACAAAATTAGATTTAAGACAAATTATAAATTAAATGTGTACTTTTATTATTGCTTGAACAAAATACTGTACGCTTCTTTGTGAAATTGAAATATATAATAATATACTAATATAGCACTTGCAAATTATTGCTCTTTTGTTGGTTTTGATTGGTTCTTTTGTCCTCATTTGTTAGTCGCTTTGGATAAAAGCGTTTGCTAAATAACAAAATGTAAATATAATGTAAATGTAAATAACAAAACTAAATTGAAATTTTAAAACAAGCCCCAAATCAAATAAATAAGTAACACAAATAAAAGAAATATCTTCATATAAACAAACTAAGGCTTTGTCTGTGCTCTTTCCATTTAAAATTAGAGACAACCACTGCATTTTAATCATGATCCAAACAAAGATGCTGCATACATGCAACATGAGCAGTTTTTAATCTAAATTAGATTGTATAGTTTCGAAATTTGAAGCAAAAACAGAATGGTTTGACTTCAGTTTTGTGAAACTATGCATAAAAAATATCTGCATGAAACCGAAACAGCAGAGGAGCTGAATGAGATGCAGATTCACTCTCTGCCAGCAGGTGGCGCTTAAAGCGTTTCCTTGGTTTCCGCTGTAAACAAAGCAGCAGCTGCACTTATGAACTTTAATATGCATTATACAGAGGCAAGAGGAAAATAAAAAATACCATCGAAAGACAGTAAGTTCCCCTCAGACATACATTCATATAAACTCCTACCCCTAATTGAATCGCGATTTGTTTAGCATCTCAACCGATTTGAATCGTCACATATTCAAATCGATTTTCAACCGACTCGCGGTTAATCGTTACATCCCAATATATAAGTGTAGAAAAAGTAGGAAAAATAAATAAAATAAAAGTGATGGGAAAAACGCTACATGAATTTTTAATTAAGAAATGCATATGCGGCCAAATATTTACACAATATGACTATCAAAAATACAATTGCTATATTTTTTATAGCTGGAAATATTAAGTTGTAAGTAATATATATAGTAAGTAAAAAAATATAATAATTTTAAATAATACATTAGTATAATATTTTGAATTCATATATTTAAAATTGCAAAACATTTTTTTGTTTTGTTTTTGATAATTTCTCAGATATTGTGGACAAAAAAGATTATTCTTTTCATTGAATTGACTTTTTTCAAACTCGCTTTCCAACACCTTCTCTAATATTGTTGAAAAAAATCTGGTTCTTTTTACTGAATTGCTTTGGATGCTTTTGATTTGGATCATTTGGTCAAACAAACAACATACTTTGATAGTGATATGTTTCAAAAGTTATCAGACCTATTAAATTGATTCTATATAATGTATTTTTGCTAGGAGCATAGCATCGACATTCCCCTGCCTTGTAAATGCTATTGCAGAATATTAAAATACATATTACTGAGAGGCTTATGCAAACTTACAATAAAAAGGACAGTTACAAAACTAATATTTATGTAATGCCCTTCTTGATTCCATATGCGGTCCATGGAAACATCTACTAAACCAAAACTGACAGGGAACAAGCACTTCTGTTATGCTGCAATTATATTCTCTTCCAACAGTCAAATTGGTTAAGGAGTCAGTGTACAGTTACAGGCCATTAACATGCACACAAAAAAAGGTGACGCAGGGTAGTGGTCTAGTTATGCATTTTTTAAAAGTTGAACTTATTTTAAGCACTATGTTTTAGAATGCTGTGTCATTTGTGATTTCTTGAACTGAACGTGTGCGATACCTGTGAGTTGTCCTAGCCGCGCTTCGCCACTGTGCTTCTTATCCAGTGTGCGACGGCTTTTACACTGCTGATAAATATGGAAAATAGTGTATGTGCATGAAAGAGAAAGTGTAGTAAAGCTGGACAGATGTTACGCAACATTTGGACGCCTCTGGGATTTCCTAGGGCATGTGAAGGCAAGCCTGAATGAATTTGGTGGACTAGTGAGAGTGAAAACTGCTCCATGAACCGCGATGACCTGATTTTTCCACCTCGCGTCTGTGCCATTTCTGCACCGGGGCATTATTATGGATAATGTTACATGCTGTGGGATAAAAATATAAGCTTATTACAAAATATAGAAGGGACGGAATTAATACATATATACATCAAAAACTTACAGAACATGCTGTGTTGACAGACTTTATCTGAGCCACGGTTTCATGAGTCTTAGGTTGCAGAAGATAGCGTGTTCTCCAGATTATCTCTTCACGGGTCTCTGATAACTAAAAGCCCTTCTCTCACTTTTACTGCTGGCTGTGGGAAATGATAATCAGCGATAGCTCATCTTACTATAGGTGTCCACAATCGTTTCCCCTCTCTTAAAAGCTTTTTTTATCAGTTATCTGTATAAATCAAGGCTGGATTTCGAACAGGACAATCATCAAATATTTAATAATGTATTTCTGGAAAGTGTAATGGCAGAATGGCCAAATTTTGGCCAGTGCATTGCAAGTGTGCTTTCCCATTGTAAATACTTAATGTGTTATTGTATTTCTTTAGAGTAACAAACCCTACAAACCCTGCATTACCTACAAATGCCTATGCCATAATACCAGATGTGTTATTATTAAAAGGTTAGTTCACATAAAAAATTAAATTCTGTCATTAATTACTTACTCACATGTCGTTCCAAACCTGTAAGACCTTTGTTTATCTTCCGAACACATAATAAGGTATTTTTGATGAAATCTGAGAGCTTTCTGACCCTCCAGAGACAGCAACACAACTGACATGTTTAAGGCTCAGAAAGGTAGTTAGGACATTGTTAAAATAATCAATTTGGCATCAGTGGTTCAACCTTAAATTTATGAAGCTACGAGAATACTATTTGTACACAAAGTAAACAAAAATAACAACTTTATTCAACAATTTCTTCTCTTCCATGTCAAACAAGACAGTTTATGCTAATGTGTGCTATAGCGCCCCTTGTGGCAATGGTGAGAATGCACTACGTACTTTGGAATGACATGAGAGTACACATATTGTGCTTATTTTATTTTTTATTAATGTTTTTAACAATTTCATTATTGTGCAAAGAAAAAGAAGAGAAAATTCTCTCATCATTTACCCTCATGTCGTTCCAAACCTGTAAGACTTCATCTTTGGAACACAAAGGAAGATATTTTTGAATGAAATCTAAGAAATTTCTGTCCCTCCATTGACAGTCTATGCAACTACCTCTTTGACACTTCAAAAAGTTCATAAAGAGATTATAAAACTAATCCATATGAATTGAGCTTAATCATTTTATACGACTTACAGTATATGTTGAACACTTGGCCACTTCATGAATTTTCTTTGATCGGATCCAATCTTAAAATGAACAGGTGTAAATGCTGGATTGGATTGCAATCAAATCACACAAACCACTGCACAAGGTGGACACTGCACATTTTTTGATGATTAATTTGCCTCTTAATATTTTAACTTCACTGTAATTCTCTTTCCACAGTTTAGCCCTGCATCCAGAGCGAGTGCTGGTGGCCACAGGACAGGTTGGAAAGGAGCCGTATATTTGTGTTTGGGACTCGTATACTGTGCAGACAGTGTCCATATTGAAGGACATGCACACACACGGTATCGCCTGTCTCGCCTTCGACCTTGATGGACAGGTAAATGTTCTGAGAAATAACATACTGCAGTAAGAAAGATTTCTCTTTATGCCAAGGAGCTGACATTGTTAAGAACTCGTAAGTTTCATCTCTCAGTATGAGGTGCTGTAAGGTGCTGTGAAGTTTATTATTAGTTGTTGAAGTCACATCTGCGAACACACCAACGGTGTGACTCCCACAGTGTGACAGTATGTGTCAGACTGTATAACTGTGTGTCTGCCAGAGCTGCTGGTTGTCACCTAGACAGAAACAACACACAAAATCCTCAGTGATAATATCAACTGATGAACTCAAGAACATAAAGCAGCATTATAAGGGTTTAGAAGATAATGGCTTTAGAAACTTACATCATATACTGATATGTTCTTGCTGTATTTTCTGGATGACTACACTTCAACAATCATTTTATACGACTTACAGTATATGTTGAACACTTGGCCACTTCATGAATTTTCTTTGATCGGATCCAATCTTAAAATGAACAGGTGTAAATGCTGGATTGGATTGCAATCAAATCACACAAACCACTGCACAAGGTGGACACTGCACATTTTTTGATGATTAATTTGCCTCTTAATATTTTAACTTCACTGTAATTCTCTTTCCACAGTTTAGCCCTGCATCCAGAGCGAGTGCTGGTGGCCACAGGACAGGTTGGAAAGGAGCCGTATATTTGTGTTTGGGACTCGTATACTGTGCAGACAGTGTCCATATTGAAGGACATGCACACACACGGTATCGCCTGTCTCGCCTTCGACCTTGATGGACAGGTAAATGTTCTGAGAAATAACATACTGCAGTAAGAAAGATTTCTCTTTATGCCAAGGAGCTGACATTGTTAAGAACTCGTAAGTTTCATCTCTCAGTATGAGGTGCTGTAAGGTGCTGTGAAGTTTATTATTAGTTGTTGAAGTCACATCTGCGAACACACCAACGGTGTGACTCCCACAGTGTGACAGTATGTGTCAGACTGTATAACTGTGTGTCTGCCAGAGCTGCTGGTTGTCACCTAGACAGAAACAACACACAAAATCCTCAGTGATAATATCAACTGATGAACTCAAGAACATAAAGCAGCATTAAGGGTTTAGAAGATAATGGCTTTAGAAACTTACATCATATACTGATATGTTCTTGCTGCATTTTCTGGATGACTACACTTCAACATTGTTCAGTAAAACTGTGGAACTTTAATTTTCAGAGCTTTTTGAAAAAACCTTTGATGCTGCACTTAGTAAGAACTGCCCCATGTCGACTAAGTTAAGCAGTGTTTTAAAGCTCATGATACTACAGTTAGTTGCAGTCCTTGAACCTGATTGGTCAAACAGCATTCCAAGAGTGCTGATACATCAGTCCCACAGCACTGAGACTTTCACTGTTGTATCTGTATTTGCACATTTCAGGAATTGAATCTTTCATTCAGTTGATTTAAAAATGCAAGTAACTGTCTTTGTGAGTGAGTCATTTAATTATTCACTCAATCGGTTAGCACAAAAATACAGAAGTGTCTGTCTTTATAGATGAGTTATTGAATCATTCTCTCAATTCATTCAAAAATGCTGGTTCTTTGAATCATTTAGTCTTTGAATCATTTACTCAACCGATTTGTTCAAAAACACTGAAACATTCAGGAATGAAACAACACTGCTGTGTGTTGAAATGGTTCTGCGGTCTCTTTCTTTGGATCTATTTGCTTTGACAGAACACACAATCGTGCTGCCTCCTTTTTAGGGCTCCAGCCTATGACTGAATGGTTGGTTGAGCATTTTTCTGCCGGTGGGACTGAATTTTGTTAAAGGTCACACTAGTGCCAAGTTGCCCTAATCTCTATGATTATGCACTGCTATTATTTTTGCGAATGAAAAAAATCAAATGGCAAACAAAAACAGAATGAAGCAGCATTATTCATTTGAATCCAAGTGGGCTTTTTTCAGCGTCCCTACTGAATCACACCCACACTTTTTCCTTAAACAGGTTACAAACATATAGTGCAACAGACTATATAACACACACACACACACACACACACAGTTATCCTGTAACTGTAACCAGTCAGATTTAGTCAGAAATGTGGTATATTCATTTTTAATGTTATTGTACCATTCAAATGTGCATTTTCACGAGTAATATTATCAGTAATTATACTTATTCACAGTAGTAATGTTATTATTAAAATTATTTTCTGGCAAGTAGTTAGTGTTATATTAGCAGCATGGACCTCAACCAGCCTTATTTGATCAAAAACACGAATATCATACTGTGTAGACAGGTGTTAGTGTGTAATGCATTCAGTGTAAATGTGATATTGAATTCGTAACATTGCACAATAAAAGGCTAAAGTGGATGAGAGTTGGGAACAGTGTCAATTTATCAAAAGCACTCCAACTCACTAGAGGAGATGATAAGAGGTATGGAATGAAAAATTGTACCTCTGAGATTGACATTTCACATTTCTATGCTCACCCTCACTTTATCTGAGAGAATTCACCCCTCACCTCCCCCCAGCGGAGAAAGTGATTTGCAGAGTTTCAGCAGGAAATTGGCCTCATCATTTATTTCACACTGACGGATGAAACGGCAAAGAGAGGAACGGCGAGACGCTGCCTCAAAGACCCAGGGGTGTCTAAAGCAACACTTTTCTTCTCAAATTCATCAAAGGTTTAGCATCCCATAATTGACCGAAGGCAGTCCGTTTTAGCCTCAGCCAGCGTGGTGAAACCTCAGAAGAAAACCGGTGATCAGGTTTGATGGGACGGAGGTGGAAAACAGCAAACTCACATCAAAGGGATGCTGAACTAATGAGGTCCCCTCAGCAAACATTTGCGATGACTACAGATGATTTGTGCACAGTTTGAGAGAAAAATGAGGTTTTGAGAAGCTTCTGGCATTTTAGTTCCAGTGGCTGGAAATATATAGATGGTAGCAGATTCATGTTTTACAATGTTAAAGGCCATTCAAGAGTGATAACTATAACAATAACTATATTAACGGCCACACCTATGCACAATAATGAAATAATAGCTTTAAATGCTTAATCTCTTCAGAGTCGGGATGGATTCTGAAAAAATATGTAATTATGTTACAGTTACATATGACAATGTTAACGATTGCAAAGGGGGGTTACATCTGAATATTTTCACACACACATACAGATTTGATTGATTTCTTTCCAAAATGGCATTGTCTGCAAAAAAAAAAAAAGAGACTCCAGTGTTTCTGGAGTTTAGGGCACAGAATAGGACACATGTTTATTTAATAACTGTTTTATTTCTTATTTGGGTTCATGTATATGCTTTATTTTTTAAATTAACCATTCCCCCCCAAGGCATTGTTAGATGCCAGTGTTTCCTGTCATAGCTATGCAAAAATTTGATTTCAAAAATAGTATTACAGCTATTAAACTATTTCTTGTTATGGTTTTAAATCTGTATTTAACCTCAGAACGATTTCAAAGTAAAAAGAGGTGCTGAAGTCTGATGTTGTGGTGGCTGTGATTTAAAATTAAATTATTATAATCTTAATTCAAGTGATGACGGACTTTGATTTTCAGTGTTGAGTACTACTGTAAGGTTAACCCTGCCTGGTTTAAATGTCTGAAAAATTTTGAGAAAAAACACATACATTAATAAAGTAACTGAAATAGTTATACTACTTACAGTATTACATTTTAAATAGGGTAAATATATATATGTGACCCTGGACCACAAAACCATTCTCAAGTGTCAATTTTTCAAAATTGAGATTTATACATCATCTGAAAGCTGAATAAATAAGCTTTCCATTGATGCTTGGTTTGTTATGATAGGACAATATTTGGTCGAGATACAGCTATTTGAATATCTGGAATCTGAGGGTGCAAAAAAATCAAAATATTGAGAAAATCGCCTTTAAAGTTGTCCAAATGAAGTCCTTAGCAATGCATATTACTAATCAAAAATTAAGTTTTGATACATTTACGGTAGGAAATTTACAAAATATCTTCATGGAACATGATCTTTACTTAATATCCTAATGATTTTTGGCATAAAAGAAAAATCTATAATTTTGACACATACAATGTATTTTTGGCTATTGCTACAAATATACCCCAGCGACTTAAGACTGGTTTTGTGGTCCAGGGTCACATATAATCATTAAAAAAGTCACATAAAACCAATAATAATTGATTAAACCCATCCATCCATTTTTACACAACATATAATATACGATATAAACTATTGTATTTTATCACATTGCTTGACTTGACACAGTGCTCATCTTTTTACATTTTAACTTCTTAATGATGATTCACAGAACAGGTTTCCTGTGAGTGCAGTTCAGTTGAATTCAATATCATGCACTACAGTATGTTGTGTTGCTAAGCAACTATAAACAGCCTAGAGTTATGAAATATCAGCTTAGAGTCTAGCCAACCCTGCTTCTGGAGTGCTTCCTTTTTGTAGAGTTCATTTCCAGTCCTGCTCCAAAACACCTACCTGCAGTGTTTCACCCTCCTAAGCTTTTGAGAAAGAATCACACCTTGGTTGTTAGTGGCCATTTTTAAACAGAATCTTTGGTTAAGCAATCTTGAACACTTTGGTTAGCTGGTTCAATTGTGTTTGATTATGGTTAAAGCTAAACTCTACAAGAAGCTTTTTTTTTTTTTTAGCTCTCTATGAGCAGGACGTATCATTTGTTTTCTTAGTTTTCATTCGTATTCTTGTGTTTGCAGTGTTTGGTGTCTGTGGGCTTGGACTCTAAAAACACAATCTGTGTGTGGGACTGGAGACAGGGGAAAGTTCTGGCAGCTGCTCCTGGTCATACAGACCGGGTGAGCACACACACACACACACACACACACACACATACACATACACATACACATACACATACACATACACATACCATTAGAAATGGTAGACAGGCAGTGTAATGTTTCTTTTGTCCTCTAGTTTCAGTCAGAGTAACTCATATGTTACAATCACGTTACAAATACAAAACAGACAGCCATAAGCATGTTAGCAAGGAAGTGCTAGGATTCAGGGAGTCTGGGAATGCACTGAAATGAATTTCATTTGACATAAATTAACACTGGAACTAATGATGGTACATCCTTGGGGCCAAAACACATATTAGCACACACTTTCCCTGACTTTGTCTTCATTTTCTTTCCTGATATCTCTGGCTCTGTAACACTTACACATAAATAGTTCAAACATTAGATAGCATTTCCTTATAAAATTACAGAAGTAATTTCGGCAATCTCCTGAGGACTTGTTTTCTCTGACTACTCAACAAACCTCTGGTTGTCTTGCATGTGTGTTGTAACCACAGATTGTCTTGCTGCCTTCAACTCATATCAATTACAGTATGAAATAGGTGCACCTGAACACTCGCACAATGTCATAAGTACCAAAGAGAAACAAGGTTTTCTTTGATCTCCAATATTCCGAGTTGTGGGCGTGTAATTACACAACCAGGGCAGAAAATTTTGCATGGGAATGATAAATTACATACTGTACACACTACTGTTTAAAATGTTTTACTGTTTTTGAATGATATCTCTTATAGCATTTATTTGAAATATAAATCTTTTGTAACATTAAACATGTTTTGCTGTCATGTTGATAAATTTAATGCATCCTTTCTGAATAAAAATATGAATTTATTTAAAAAAACGTACTTACTTCAAACTTCAGTAGTGTGTATAGAATCTATTATATCTCATTTGCACTGCATTTTAGTGTACTAGTTCTAAACAAGCTTCCTGTCCTTGGAAATGAAAAAGAGAAAAATGGTCCAAAATGTCCTTTTAATTCCAACCATGATATTGAAATTACAATATTTAAACAGGCTTGAAGGCAGCATATACTTCACTGAGTTCTGAAATACCTACATACATAATACTGTACTTTTCTTTCTTTGTTTCATAAAGATATTCGACATATCATGGGACCTGTATCAGCAAAGTAAGCTAGTGAGCTGTGGAGTCAAACATATCAAGGTACTGCCTTTTCTCTTTATATTCATTTTGCCTATTCCTATTTTCTTTTTGGCTTCAGATGGGTCTGTATTGAAATACATACTTGAAATACTGTACTTGTGAAAGTCAATGTAAATTACTGTTTGTAGTCCATTGTAGTTTCATTATTTATTTCGGAGTGAATTAAATCAGATATGCATACCAGAGTCCTCTAAAACATTTGCGAGGAAGTGGATTTGGAATAGATACCAGTTAACATTAAGAAATAGCCTTCATTTTAGAGGAAGAGCAGGTTAAAACACATAAAGCAATTTACAGCAACAACAATTGTTGAAAAAAATGACTGAAATTCATTTTTAACAATGAGATATCCAGAAACACAAATAGTGGTGATCATGAGTTTTGTGGGCATGTCCAATGGTGCAACAAATTTGTAAAATGTTTAACACAACTTCCAGTATTAGGAAAATTATTGAAGCTCACATGATCCTCGTCCTGCGTTATGCTGTAGTCAAGTGTCATAGTGATCAATGGCTGTAAAATTGAATCTATTAAAAAAGTATTTAAAAAAAAAAAAGGCAAAGATCTGAACCTTGATCTTGCACACTAAATGAAAACTTTGCTACCACAATAATGATTCTTATCATTAAAGAGTTATGTTAGTTCACACAATTTTTTACAAATTCTCCCATCATTTGTTCACTCTCATGTTGTTCCAAAACCATTTAAAGACTTTCATTCATCTTTGGAACGCAAATTAAGATATTTTTAATATTCTCCCATCATTTTTGTCCACCCATTGAAAGTCCACACAACCAAATTTTCAAGCTTCAAAAGGTTCATCGTAAAAGTAATCCATATGAATCAAGTGATTTAAAGGATTAGTTCACTTCCAGAATAAAAATGTCCTGATAATTTACTCACCCCCATGTCATCCAAGATGTTCATATCTTTCTTCCTCAGTCAAAAAGAAATTAGGTTTTTAAGGAAAACATTCCAGGATTTTTCTCCATATAGTGGACTTCAACAGGGACCAACGGGTTGAAGGTCCAAATTGCAGTTTCAATGCAGCTTCAAAGGGCTCTACATGATCCCAGCCGAGGTATAAGCAGAGTCTTAAAAGTCTTAAGAGTCTTTTTTTCTAAAAAAAAAAAAAAAAAGTATATACTTTTTAAATACAAATGTTTCTCTTGCACTAGCTCTGTGATGCGCATCCACAACTTCATGCATTACGTAGTCACGTTGGAAAGGTCACAGGTGACGTAGGCGGAAGTACCGACCCAGTGTTTACAAAGCAAACGTGCAAAATCAAATGGCCTTTACAAAAAAGGTCAAACAATGAAAACAATGATGTTGGACGATTTTGAAGTTGGAGGAGAAAATCAGATGGAGTTCGGTACTACTTGCGTGTGACTTTTCCAACGTGATTACGTAATGCGTGAAGTCGCACATGCGCATCACAGAGTTAGTGCAAGACGAGCATTTGTGGTTAAAGAATATATACATTTTTACTTTTTTTTTTTTTGTGAAAATGACTGATCTTTTTGCTAGATAAGTGAAACTGCAATTTGGACCTTCTACCTGGTGAATCCCATTGAAGTCCACTATATGGAGAAAAATCCTGGAATGTTTTCCTCAAAAACCTTAAAGGGTTAGTTCACCCAAAAATGAAAATTAGCTTGTTTTACTTACCCTCGAAGGTGTATATGACTTTCTTCTTTCAGACGAATCTCACTTCCGCTGACTGTCATACAATAAAGCAGTTCCGGCGGATGACGTAAGACGCGCGGTGTTGCGTGATTAGTGACGGATGCGGAGAGAGAAAACAAAACAAAACAAAACGCCGGTCACAAATTAGAAGTACAAACCGAAAATTCTGGAAGTGAACTAATCATTTAAGTCTCCTGAAGAGACACAATCGATTTATATGATGAGCAGATTTAATTTGAGCTTTTATTCACATATAAACACTGGTCAAAACACATACAACACGTCAAATATTGTTTTTTTTTGCACTTCAAGCAAGCATGGTTGAGCATGGTTACCATAATCTGTGTGCCTTATGTTTGTGTGTTGATTCATATGGATTACTTTTATGAACTTTTTGATGCAGTGCATTCTGTAATTGCCTTCTACAAGAATTTGACTATACAAAAATATCTGAATTTTTTAAGTTTCCTCATTAAATAAGTAAAATATCGCATAATACACACACCTTACATTATAACCCAGTGTCATCCCTATAATTAGAGTCTCTTTCTCTCTCGTCAGTTACCATTAAGCTTTGGCTTTAGGTTCCTGTCATGAAGTAATCCACAATCCTCATGGGCTATACCTTTTAATCTTTATTTCGTTCTCTCTCTTTCTCTTTATTTCCCTCTCACAACTCTTTCCTCAGATCACTGTGCATCCCCTATATCTCTTGCTGTGTCAGTATTTTTCTCTTAGTATATCCCCCATTCTCTCATATAAGCCACCTCTCCATGTAGTTAGGACGGTGTAGCAGTTGTCTCACATAATTCCTGAGTCTTTACCCCCTCAACCATGTGACATCTGCTCCCCGGGTCCGTGCTCACTCAGCGATTATGCACTCAATGCATGCCAGAGATTTAGCTCACTGTAATCCCCCCTTTTCTCTCTATCTCTATTTGAGAGAGCCCCAGAGAAACTGAAAATCTCTGGCGCCAGATGAAAAGCTACATTTTGTGTGGTTCTTACATTTTTTCAAGGCTCGTTAAAGATGGTGCTTCATTTATAAAAATTGACATACTCTACATATTACACACATGAGCATATTAACTGAAATTAAACCTCATACGTGACTAATTTGGAACGCTCTACCAGCCCTGACACACATGGTGCTCTATGAGATCAGGCATAAACAGAACTGAACACACCTAAAAATAAATGATCGACTTCAAATTAGATTCAGACAATAAAACGGTTTTAAATTAATAAAATAAAATTAAGCTATGAAAAAAAAATCAATGATCTCAAATATATGTTTGCTGCAGAGGTGTGAATGTCAGTAATGAGTGATAAAGGTGTCTACCACTAGTCTTGGAAAATTTTTATTAAAACAAAATTGCAAATGTATTATCATTGGATACATTTTTGTTGCTAGAATGCTTTTGTATTTTGTGCTACACTATGTCTTTTACAAAAAAGATATTTAGAGGGGGAGTACACATTTAGTATACTTTTTATGTACTTAATATACTAAACAAAGTTACTTCTAAGTATACTTGGCTTATACTGATACTAAGTGTATTTGGCCAGTAGCACTTTATTTTACAGTCCTGTTCCGCATGTACATACTATATACTTATTATAGCAATTACAATAATTGGGTAATAACTAGGTAACAAGCCTGAACCTACCCCTAAACCTAACGTTAACCTATGTATAGTTACCATATACTACCCAGTACTTTCTTGGGTAAGTACACTGTAAGTACATATACTGTAAAATAAAGTGTAACCATTTGACCTGTACTTGGAGTACAGTATGAGTTACTTTTAAAAACAGTCTACTTAAAAACATTAAAAACAAGTTTATTAAGTATAAATAGGAACCTGTAGTGTCCTCAAAGTGCAAAAATAAATAGTAAACTGTAAGATAAAATTTGAGCTGTAAAAATACCTTACAGGTATACATAATGATCTTTAAAAAAGCATCATATGACCCCTTTAAATTAACTTAAAGAAAACCTATAGGTATACGTGCAGTTATAGTTTATTTGAAAGTATGCTTTCATAAACTAAAAAGTGGGCTAGACATATATAGCTAGCAAACTAACAGTATACCTGTGTAGTACTTTGATTTTGGTATACTTACAGTATTCTTGGAAAATATATTTAAACCTAAATTAATGTGAAGTATAGATTCAGTTAACAATTCATGCCAATGGAGTTCGATATTAGCATGTTGATATGCTAACAGTGTGAAACTCCAAGAAAAAGTACTGTACAAAGTATAGAAATACTGGGAAAAACATTTAAAACTAAAATTGAATAAATTATGTATTTATAATCAATATTTCTGTCAATTGCTAAATCTCAAACTGTTGAACAAATGCTCTTTGTGAATGTTTGTTGGAGGTATGGTTTCAGGAAACACAAAATCGTTCAAGGTAGGGTAAGCGATTTCAGAGAAGCTAGCAATATAGCAAGCTTAACTTAGTGATTGTTATCGAGATGTGAAGAGACTTTCAACCTGTATAACAAAAATATTTTTGAACCAAATCACCTATCCTGCCTTTAAACTATATTGGTAACAATGAAACTTGTGATTGTTTAATAAATTGGCTAACACTGCTTTCGGGAAACTCATGCCTGTTTAAATGTTTCATTGAAAAGACTCAAATGAAGGATTTATGCGTGAATCAAACATTGCAGGTTCTGATTCTAAACATGGATTTATAAATAAAATATTACTGAGGCACAGCAAAATTTTACACTCTCAGAAATAAAGGTACAAAGCTGTCACTGGGATGGCAAAGGTATTAATAGGTACTAATATGTACCCTTTGGGGTAAATAAGGTACAAATGTGTACCTTTTGAAAGGGTATTGCACCAGTGACAGATTTTATACCTTTTTTTTTCCTGAGAGTTTACTGCGAACATTAAAAATAATCTAGTGACATCTGGTGACAGGATATTTAAAATGTTTATTGTTGCACAATACTTACTACTACTACAGTGTATACTGTGTGGTTTTCAGTAAATGGAAACTTGTATTCCATTCCGACAATAGCCATCGGTCCTGCTTGTGTGCTAGCTTTTGACAAATTTCCTGAGGTTTTTGTCCGGACCCTCCAGGCTGTTCTCAATCCACTTAACTGCATGCAAGTCTCATGATGAACCCGTGTGTTTGACTGGAGCAAACTGAAGCAGTCTCCTCCAAGAATTCCACTCACTGCCTCCCACCACACACAACATAATCACATCTTCACCCACAGGGCCCAAGTAAACCACCATATTTACAACATGGCCATCACAACAGTGGTTTAGAAATCAGATATGTGACAGGAGCCACACACCACACAATTAGATGTAACTAGATTAAGGTGTAGTGGGCCACCCTGGACTAATTATCCTTTTCCTTCTCGCAGTATGCTAATTATAGCGGTCTTGGTGACTTTAAGGCTGTTTGATTAGTCTATGTGCTGGATTCGGGGTGGCTTGCACACACGAGCAGGAGGCGGCTGTCCCCGTAGAGCAGAAAGACGGGGGGAGGACATGCCTCAGGATGAAGGCAGTCTGCCTCTAATGGAGTCTTAGCAGATGAATAGCACTGACTCATTTTGATTATATTAAAGCTTTATTAGAGCACAGACCTGCAGAAACACAGGAGCCTGTGATTCACCATGCCTCTGAATCTCCCTGACGTAATGCAGCCTGGTTGTCTGGAACTGTACCGACTACCCCAGTGCAAGGTTGCTAATGGGCCAGCGACTGCTTTTTCATCTTTTCATTCTCTTTCAGCCAGCTTTTTGCCAGATGCCCTGGCTTTCATGAAAAAAATCCTGAGTAAAAAAACAAAACAAAAAACTGGCAGCTGTGATTACCATAAATTCCCCATAAAAATGCAGTAACAAAGCTTTTTGAGGTACACATTAGGGTCTATGTAATTAATATTTCATTTAAGTTCATAGCTGTGTATTTTAAAAGTACACTTTGAAATAATGTTTCCACCAGTAAAAAAAATAAAATAAATAAAACTAAAAAAAGGTAATTGCAACTTTTTATCTCACAATTCAGATATTTTTCTCACTATTTCTGAGAACAAAACGTCATAACTGCGGAATGTAAACTTGCAAATCCGATATGTGACAGGAGCCGCACACCACGCAATTAGATCTAACTAGATTAACGTGTAGTGGGCCACCCTGGACTAATTATCCTTTTCCTTCTCGCAGTATGCTAATTATAGCGGTCTTGGTGACTTTAAGGCTGTTTGATTAGTCTATGTGCTGGATTCGGGGTGGCTTGCACACACGAGCAGGAGGCGGCTGTCCCCGTAGAGCAGAAAGACGGGGGGAGGACATGCCTCAGGATGAAGGCAGTCTGCCTCTAATGGAGTCTTAGCAGATGAATAGCACTGACTCATTTTGATTATATTAAAGCTTTATTAGAGCACAGACCTGCAGAAACACAGGAGCCTGTGATTCACCATGCCTCTGAATCTCCCTGACGTAATGCAGCCTGGTTGTCTGGAACTGTACCGACTACCCCAGTGCAAGGTTGCTAATGGGCCAGCGACTGCTTTTTCATCTTTTCATTCTCTTTCAGCCAGCTTTTTTCCAGATGCCCTGGCTTTCATGAAAAAAATCCTGAGTAAAAAAACAAAACAAAAAACTGGCAGCTGTGATTACCATAAATTCCCCATAAAAATGCAGTAACAAAGCTTTTTGAGGTACACATTAGGGTCTATGTAATTAATATTTCATTTAAGTTCATAGCTGTGTATTTTAAAAGTACACTTTGAAATAATGTTTCCACCAGTAAAAAAAATAAAAAATAAAAAATAAAAAAAGGTAATTGCAACTTTTTATCTCACAATTCAGATATTTTTCTCACTATTTCTGAGAAAAAAACATCATAACTGCGGAATGTAAACTTGCAATTGTAAGAAAAAAGTCAGGACCGTGTGATTTTGTGGCACCGATAGCCTCGTTGGCAGTGTGCCGATATATGGCGTAGTTGCACTTTGGGTGTCCCGAGTTCAAATCCCGCCTCATGGACCTTTCCCGATCCCATCCCTCTCTCCCTCCCACTTGCTTCCTGTCAGATCTCCACTGTCCTATCAAGAAAAACATGCACACAAAAAAAATTTGAGATTAACTTGCATTTAAGAAAAACGTCAGAATTGCATGATATAAACTCACTATTTCATGTTATAAAGTCAGAATTGAAATAGAAACATGAAATTCTGAGAAATAAATTCAGAATTGCGAAACTTTTTTCCCGCTTTAGAATTAGACTTTATAACTCGCAAATCGCAAAAAAAGTCAGAATTGTGTGATAATACACTAGCAATTTTTTGTACAGATTTGTATGTTTAGAGTATCTCACAATTGTGAGTTTATATCACACAATTCTGACTTTATAACTCTCAATTGCACATTTGTTTTTATATTATATATGAAGTCAGAATTGTGAGATGTAAACTTGCAATTGCAAGGATAAAGTCAGAATTGTGAGATACAAAGTCGCAATTACTTTGTTTTATTTTTTATTTAGTGGTGGAAACGGGCTTCCATAGTTATTTAATATTACATTTAAAGTTAATGTATTTCAGACGTACTAAATTGCAACTTTATTACAAATGTAGAATTATTAATATTTAAATACATTACATACAAGTTCCATAAATTACATTAAAGTGCATTTTAGTTTAGAATAAATTCTATTTAAAAAAAAAACAAAAAAAAAAAAAAAAAACCTTCTGGCAGTACACTTGAACTATATTTCAAAGACAAAAGTAATTATAAAATGACAAAGATGTACCCAAGTCCAACTCATGTGGTCCCAAAAAGCACTCTAAAGTTTAGCTAATTGCATTTAATATGAATTTAAAATATAATACATTTACAATTAACATGCAATTAAGAGCCCGAAAACATTACATTTAGTTTGCACTTAAGTGTTGTTACACTTTCTCCAAGGAAGGCGACGAAGATAATCCACAAAATGTCTTTAATTATAATCCACACAAATACAGGGAAGGCAATAACTCTGGGTAGCAGAAACACATGCAACACGAAACAATTACCTACAGTAAACTGAACAGAAAGGAGACTTTAAATAGGGCAGCTGACGAGGGGCAAACAGGTGATGGGAGTTAACTAATAATGACTAACGAGCAAATTAACTCAAGAGCTAAACTGAACAGGAACAAAACCATATAAGAAAAAACAGGAACAGGCTGAAGTAACAGAAAAAGACAACACTAAAGTTCATACTCCTAACAAGTGTATTCTTTTAGTGTATTTTTTCCATAATAAGCATTCTTCTCAAAAGGATTGCTTATTTTTAACAAAAAATGACTATATTCTATGTATTCATACAGTGTGCTTTATTATTATTTATTATTATCATTTTTCATTTAATTTAAAATGACATTTCCTGTTCCATGAAAGGAACTTAGTTATATTGATTTGGAACATCATGACTAAATATATAATGACATAATTTTCAGTTTTGGGTGAACTATTCACAATGAGTGTAAAGAACCTAAATATTTAATATCAAATGTTATCACATTGGCAATATACAATTCAGAAATCTATATCTTGTCTTTGACAGCTCAGGTTTTCTTACAGGAGGCTGCTGAGGACAAGGTTGAAATAGATGAAATAGAGCCTCATGAAATAGAGCTCCGAGGAGACACACACGCATACTAGCATTTGTGGTTTACGGGGACTCTCCATAGGCGTAATGGTTTTTATACTGTACAAACTGTATTTTCTATCGCCCTACACCAACCCTGCTCCTAAACCTACCCCTCACAGAAAACTACTGGCAATTTTTGAATTTCATAAAACACCGTTTTGTATGCTTTTTAAACTTGTTTTACGGGGACACAGGAAGTGTCCTCATAAACCATGTTTATGTTGTAGTACCCATGTCATTATATACATTTGCGTCCTCATAAACCATATATACCTGTATATACACACACACACACAGCTGAATCAGAGTCAATGAGCCAATTATTATGCGCTGGCTGTGGGAGCTTTCTGCGTTTGTTCTGAACTAAGATCATGCCTGTGCATTTTAATGATGTGTTTAACGAGTGTTAGCATTAGTATGTTTGTGAGCTTGCGTGTGTGAGTGTTCTCAACGATTGCAAGGAAATTTATCGAGCTTGTGAACAGAAGTGCACCTTTATGTATGCTGCTGTGCTTTCGCAATATTAAGCTGTCACACAATTTATTCAGTAAGGCCTTTCAATAGGCTATTTGCTATAATAAATTTAGCAGGAAACAGCAATTGTCAGGTATACAAATCTTTACATGATATATTACTGCGTGGTCACTGAATTCCTTAATAAATAAAAAAACCTTATGAATCATGTTTCAAACCTAAATTTTGTGTAACAGGAAGTACTACTATATTATTAGACCAAGGGCCAGATTTACTTAACAGGGCAAATTATCATTCTCATAAAAGCACAGATGAGAGTGAAAAGTTTTATTATTGATCTACTGACAATGCGCAAATTAAAGATCGTCACTAATGTTTGACTGCTTTTTTTAGTAAATTCTGACAGTAGTTTTATTTTTTTTTTACTGCCAAAAGAGGGTTTGCACTGGCGCAAGCTGTCAGTAAATCTGCCGCATGTATGTTTATGAAATTCACACGTTGTTGATTCATACTGACTCTCAATTGCCCTCAGTTTTGGAGTCTTTGTGGGAACGCTCTGACCCCTAAGCGTGGCATGTTTGGGAAGACTGGAGACCTTCAGACTATCCTCTGTCTGGCCTGTGCGAGAGACGAGATCACATATTCAGGTGCCTTGAACGGAGACATCTATGTCTGGAAGGGAATCAGTTTAATGCGGACAGTTCAAGGGGCTCACGGGGTAAGTGAGGGAACGTTTTCCACAGTGTCACTAGAATGACCTCTGTCCCGAGTCACATAGATATCTGCTTACAGTGATTTATAAATTGAGTTTGATCTATAAAATGGCTCGCCTAGCATAACAGTTTTGTGATGAATATTGAAAGATAATATGGCTTTATTACTCTGTGATCTATGCAAATATTGCTTTTGCCAATGTAATAATTAAAGGGGTCATGAACTTTTATTATTATGTACCAGTCTCTGAGGTCCCCTTATAATTGTTATCAAGATTTTTACATCAAAGAACATCATAATTTAAAAGTAATAGGCTATGTTCTGTCCTTGTTTTGATCCCCTCATCAGAACGCTCTGTTTGAATAGGGGTGGATTGTAGACTTGGAAGTTAACGCTCACTGCTGTGATTGGCTAACACTTGTGTATGTTTGACAGCCTACGTCCTTCACAGATGGACACTGCTGGGATTTAGGTTAAAAACACATAAATACTAAATATATCAAATGATCTGTAATAAAAGACAAAGCAATAGTGACCACGTAATAAAAACAGTTACCCACTCTTGTGTGGTGCGACATTACTGTCGGATCTAATATAGTCGGCACAGCATCGCCTTTAACTTTCAGTCTTTCTGAAAATCCTTCCATCGTTAGCTGTTATAAATTCACTGTAAACCACGGCTTCTTGGGACTTATTGCTTTAATTTATTTCGTGATGTGAACCCTTTAAGATCTGCACATCTTTTTCAACTTTATTTGACCCTTAGTGCCAGCACTGCAGTGAAAGTTTGAGACTTTCGATTCTCTAATTGCTTTCGTTGTCAGGGACGTTCAGCCTCTCAGAGCCTATGTGTGTGTGTGTGTAGTCTGGTATTTTCAGCATGAATGCATGTGAAGAAGGCTTTGCCACTGGAGGCAGGGATGGCTGCATCCGGTTATGGGACATGAACTTCAAACCCATCACCGTCATTGACCTCAGGGAAACAGACCAGGGATATAAGGGTGAGTCGCAAACTCCCAGAATGCATTACTCTACACTGACATTTATTTTGTTTAATCCATTAAGTTGCCACTTATCTTTTGTTGTTAAATACTCAGGATCCCACAATGCAAAAGTCTTTTGTCTCTAATGGAGCTGTATCTCTTTTCTTCTTTTACTTTTTTTTCCTCTGACTCATCAGTAGCTAGAGGTGAAAATTCAAGAGGTGCGTTGTAGTGGTCAGTGTTCTTTATGCAGGCTGTCCGCCCTGTGTTATATCCATAGCTCTTACCCCTGTTTGTCACCGATCCCAGATGTCTATATGTATTATCAAGCACCCAAGCACCCTCTCCATCCTTGACAGTCTACAGTGTACATCCTTCAATCAGTATGTTTCAGGATCATGTCTGTTTGCTTCCACAGTCTCCTTCATTTGCTTACTAAGTGTTTATGTGGTGGATCTGTGC